>NC_135801.1:35384950-35594950 GCF_964213995.1 Mustelus asterias | reverse complement strand
TGGTTTGTGTGTGTGTGGTGTGTGTGTGGGGGTGGTGTGTGTGGGTGGTGTGTGTGTGGGGGTGGTGTGTGTGTGGTGTGCGTGTCACGTATTTTATGATTTTTTTCTGTTTTTAGTCACCACTAAACTTACTCTTTCTTTGACTCAAAAACATTTGATGGAACCAACCGAAGAGGTTGAATAAAATGAGAACTAGCTCACTCTTCCTCATCCTTCTCCTGTAACATAAATATAGAAACATAGGAAATAGAAGCAGGAGTAGGCCCTTCAGCCTTTCGAGCTTTGTGAGTCTTGCCCGTGAAGTTTCTTCTCACATTTATTTGTTTATCAGTCACAAGTAGGCTTACATTAACGCTGCAATGAAGTTACTGTGAAAATCCCCTAGTCGCCACACTCCAGCGCCTGTTCGGGTACACTGAGGGAGAATTTAGCATGGCCAATGCGCCTAACCAGCACATCTTTCAGACTGTGGGAGGAAATTGGAGCACCCGGAGGAAACCCACGCAGATACAGAGAGAACGTGCAGACTCCACACAGACAGTGACCCAATCTGGGAATTGAACCCAGGTCCCTGGTGCTGTGAGGCAGCAGTGCTAACCACTGTGCCATCGTGCAGCCCTAAATCTGCACTTTGCATTTTTAATGCCTTCCTTTCATGAATCCCCTGTTTAAACTCAGCCATGACACCTCACTTCCCAGGTGTTTGAAATTCCATGCAGCATTGCAGAGCAGGTGTAATCCAGGAACCTTCAGGAAATGTGTTGATTTACAATATGAAACATCAGGTGACTGCTAATATCCATCTTTGGTCAGCGACTTTACTTTTATTTAGAAAAAACATGTCTTTTTTAAACAGTTCAATATGTCTGATTGATTCCGGGGATGAAGGGATTGACGTATAAGGAGAGATTAAACAGTTTGGGTTGATACTCGCTGGAGTTTAGAAGGATGAGAGCTGGTCTGATCGAGGTATATAAAATTTTAAATGGGATTGATAAAGTAAATGTACATCAGATGTTTCCTCTTATGGGGCAATCTCGAACAAGAGGTCACAGGTATCGGTTGAGAGGTGATAGGTTGAAAACTGAGATGAGGAGGAACTACTTCTCGCAGAGGGTGGTGAATTTGTGGAACTCGCTGCCCCGTAGCCCAGTGGAGTCTGAATCATTAAATGGTTTCAAGAAGGAGATAGATATATTTCTGATTTTAAAAAACAGGTTAAAGGGATATGGGGAACAGGTGGGGAGGTGGATTTGAGACCAGGGAGAGATCAGCCATGATCTGCTTGAATGGCGGAGCAGGCTCGAAGCGCTGAATTTGCTGACTTCTGCTCCTAATTCCTATATTCCTATTTGGAACATAACACAATTAAAATCCCCACCCAATAAGAGCAACACTGTACTCAATAAGAGGAAAAGCTATCTAAATTGCCAACAAGGGATGCAGCAAGAAAACCTTTAAAACATGTCTTTCTTTCATATTCTCTTGTTTAAATTTTGTTTTCAAACAATTTGCTGGTCTGATATAATGGCCATTGGTCACATACTGGTAGTTCTAACCACCATCCCCCATCACTGGTCTTCAGAAAGTCTCTACCTGGACAAAGATTGGAATCCTGCTAGGGACAAAGCCACACCACTGATACTGGACTTGGACTCAATGGAATCCATTTGATTTGAGTATTTGCTCCTGCACTGAACTGCCTCATTCTCTCCTGCACTGAACTGTCTCATTCTCTCCTGCACTGAACTGTCTCATTCTCTCCTGCACTGGACTGTCTCATTCTCTCCTGCACTGAACTGTCTCATTCTCTCCTGCACTGGACTGTCTCATCCTGCCCTGCACTGGACTGCCTCATTCTCTCCTGCACTGGACTGTCTCATTCTCTCCTGCACTGGACTGTCTCATTCTCTCCTGCACTGGACTGTCTCATTCTCTCCTGCACTGAACTGCCTCATTCTCTCCTGCACTGAACTGCCTCATTCTCTCCTGCACTGGACTGTCTCATTCTCTCCTGCACTGGACTGTCTCATTCTCTCCTGCACTGGACTGTCTCATTCTCTCCTGCACTGGACTGTCTCATTCTCTCCTGCACTGGACTGTCTCATTCTCTCCTGCACTGGATTGTCTCATTCTCTCCTGCACTGGACTGTCTCATTCTCTCCTGCACTGAACTGTCTCATTCTCTCCTGCACTGAACTGTCTCATTCTCTCCTGCACTGGACTGTCTCATTCTCTCCTGCACTGGACTGTCTCATTCTCTCCTGCACTGGACTGTCTCATTCTCTCCTGCACTGGACTGTCTCATTCTCTCCTGCACTGAACTGTCTCATTCTCTCCTGCACTGAACTGTCTCATTCTCTCCTGCACTGAACTGTCTCATTCTCTCCTGCACTGAACTGTCTCATTCTCTCCTGCACTGAACTGTCTCATTCTCTCCTGCATTGAACTGCCTCATTCTCTCCTGCACTGAACTGTCTCATTCTCTCCTGCACTGAACTGTCTCATTCTCTCCTGCACTGAACTGCCTCATTCTCTCCTGCACTGGACTGTCTCATTCTCTCCTGCACTGGACTGTCTCATTCTCTCCTGCACTGGACTGTCTCATTCTCTCCTGCACTGAACTGCCTCATTCTCTTCTGCACTGGACTGTCTCATTCTCTCCTGCACTGAACTGTCTCATTCTCTCCTGCACTGAACTGTCTCATTCTCTCCTGCACTGGACTGTCTCATTCTCTCCTGCACTGAACTGTCTCATTCTCTCCTGCACTGAACTGCCTCATTCTCTCCTGCACTGGACTGTCTCATTCTCTCCTGCACTGAACTGCCTCATTCTCTCCTGCACTGAACTGCCTCATTCTCTCCTGCACTGGACTGTCTCATTCTCTCCTGCACTGAACTGCCTCATTCTCTCCTGCACTGAACTGCCTCATTCTCTCCTGCACTGAACTGTCTCATTCTCTCCTGCACTGAACTGCCTCATTCTCTCCTGCACTGAACTGTCTCATTCTCTCCTGCACTGAACTGTCTCATTCTCTCCTGCACTGAACTGCCTCATTCTCTCCTGCACTGAACTGCCTCATTCTCTCCTGCACTGGACTGTCTCATTCTCTCCTGCACTGAACTGCCTCATTCTCTCCTGCACTGAACTGCCTCATTCTCTCCTGCACTGGACTGTCTCATTCTCTCCTGCACTGAACTGCCTCATTCTCTCCTGCACTGAACTGCCTCATTCTCTCCTGCACTGAACTGTCTCATTCTCTCCTGCACTGAACTGCCTCATTCTCTCCTGCACTGAACTGTCTCATTCTCTCCTGCACTGAACTGTCTCATTCTCTCCTGCACTGAACTGCCTCATTCTCTCCTGCACTGAACTGCCTCATTCTCTCCTGCACTGGCCTGGCCTGTGCTGCAGTCATGTCAACAACTGATTTTTACATCTCACTGCTCATTGGCCAGTGCCATGTTTGCTCACCTCAACACACACAGATCACAATGTTGACCATTTTTGTCATCATTCTGAGAACAGATAGGCTTGGATTTCAACTCAGCAATTACAGACGTACTTTTATAAGTTAAAAAGCACTAAAGCAGTTAAGCAGTGATCAATTTGTGTATTTTTGTGGCTTGCGCCTTTGCATTCTGTGGGGTGAGAGTGGGCAGTGTCGGGGGAAATTACATCATTGAGGGTGGCATGTGACATCATGGGGGAATTACTTCACTGGGTGGGGAAGGTAGGGCGTGACATTATGTGGGGTAGGCAGAAATGAAAGTGAGCACGCAGCCCCCAAAAGTGTAAGTCTGCCACTGTCTGTCTCTCAAACACTTTGTGATATATGCCCAAAACACAGAGAGCGGAGTCTACATAGACCACAATCCCATAACCATTGTGGGAAAATTCAAAACCAAAATTGTGGGATTATTTCATTTCCTCGAATCATACCACTTAAAAACTACCAACATTGTAAGGGAAAAAATGTGTTTGTAGGTGTTTAGTCTAAAGCTTAAAATCTGCAAAGGAACAATAACGTGAACTTCAACAGAACAGATCCAATGAGTAAGAAATAAGGGCTGGAATTTTCTGGCCGTTTATCTGCCTGCCACCGCTACACGCAAGGACGGAGAATTTGACGCTCAGACAAATCTCCATTCACTGCAACGGAACCAGAAAATCCTGCTGGTGTGAACGTTCGGAGAATGTATCGTTTTTTGTTTTCTTCTAATTATTATTTGTACTTTTCCCAGTCTGAAATGAGAGTGAGTTGCAGGAAGGGACAATGATTGTGTCCGCAGATGTGGCCAGAGTTTACAAAAACAGTACAAAAAAATTGAATTGAAGGCTTTGCAATGGAATGTCCACAGCATTCATAATAAAACAGGTGAATTGTTAGCTCAAATAGAAATGACCTGATAGCCATTACAGAGAAGTGGCTACAAAGAAACCAAAGCTGGGACCTGAATATATAGGTACGTGACACTCAGGAAGAACAGTAAGCTGGGAAAAGGTGGTGGGTAGCTCTGTTAACTAAACAGAGCATTAATACGCAAGTGAGAAAAAAGATCATGATGTAGAATCAGTTTGGGTGGAACAAAGAAACAGCAAGCAGACAGAAATTATTCGAATCCCTGCAGTACAGAAGGAGGCCATTCAGCCCATCCTGTCCGCACCGATTCTCTGAAAGAGCATCTTACCTATCCCTGTAACCCCACAGCCTTTCAACGTCTTGACAACTCATGATAAATAGGAGTAAATGGTTTCTCCAGCTTGTTAATTACCACTTGGAACGAGATACAAAGGAAAGAACCACTTCATTCCTGGCAGGGAAAAGGAGCAGTCTGAGTTGTCAACCACCTCAGTCCGAGGAAGGAAGGAAGGAAGGGATGGAGGAAGGAAGGGATGGAGGGAGGAAGGAAGGAAGGAAGGGATGGATGGATGGATGGATGGATGGATGGATGGAGGGAGGGAGGGATGGATGGATGGAGGGAGGGATGGATGGAGGGAGGGAGGGATGGATGGAGGGAGGGAGGGATGGATGGATGGATGGAGGGAGGGAGGGAGGGAGGGAGGGATGGAGGGAGGGAGGGATGGAGGGAGGGATGGAGGGAGGGAGGGAGGGATGGAGGGAGGGAGGGAGGGAGGGAGGGATGGATGGATGGAGGGAGGGAGGGATGGATGGAGGGAGGGAGGGAGGGATGGAGGGAGGGAGGGAGGGAGGGAGGGATGGATGGATGGAGGGAGGGAGGGATGGATGGAGGGAGGAAGGGAGGGAGGAAGGGAGGGATGGAGGGAGGAAGGAAGGAAGGGATGGAGGAAGGGAAGGGATGGAGGAAGGGAAGGGAAGGGAATGGAGGAAGGGAAGGGAAGGGAAGGGAGGAAGGGAAGGGAAGGGAAGAAGGAAGGGAAGGAAGGAAGGAAAGCTCTGAGCAACTACTCGATAATATCCTTGGTGGAAGAAAGGAAACAAACTTCGCATTATGCCCTGGGTTGGATAGTGATTCAAAGTGCAGGGGAACAGACCCCATTTTCCATTGAGAAATCTGATATTTTCCACACTCCAGTTCTTGTTGTTTGATATATAAGGCGATGCTGCCGTGTTTGACTGATTAACAGTAATCTGTCAAATTAAAAACCTTCACACTAATATAATAATAACCTTTCAGCCAATCAGCTGGAATTCATAAAGGAGCTTACCAGGAATCTAGCAATATCCATATTGTCTGATAGCATTAAATAAATGTCATAATTACACAGTTGTAGAAAGGAATGTAACACCAAGCTCTTCAAAGATATTCAGGGACACATTGCATGGTAAGCTCTTGCCTTTCAAATGCATATCAAGACAATGATTAATAATTAAACGATACAGCTTTAATACTAAAGTGCCTTCAGGTGTCAATTATACACCAAATTAGTTCTGTAATTAAAGGTGAGTTATGTATGAAGTGAAATTTTTGGGGGTCCTTAAGTCTGTGAGCAATTGGCTCCACATTTCATCATGAGGTAGTTTGCAGCTTTGTCCAACCTGTTACAAGGACAACTGCAGTCTGCCTGGATGTCAGGAAGTGACATTGTTACCATCATGTTTGAGACCATTCACCGTGAATGTGTTGGAGTAGCAGAGAAAGAGTTGTAATGCGTGGGTGATTGACAAGGGCCAAAGTCAAATATATAACAATGTTACAAGTGACACCCCCTTAGACCTGTTGAGATCAGGGTGTTATAGTCAGGTCTGCCACTGCAGGCACCCAGTTGCTGAAGAAGGCAGTAGGGTCCTCCATGATTAACTAGGAATCTGATTTCCACGAATGTACGGTAGATTTTACTGTTGGCTAATCCTGTTTTGGGCCTGTTCTTATAGGGTGCTGTGTGCTTTATATCTATTGAAGGATATTGTATACAATGCTGACTCTGGGTACCACTTATTTCCAGGCATCTTGGAAATGGAATTTTGTACAGGACAAGCCTCCTCACCTCATGCAATAATAGTGTGGTTTGCCACTTTAGCACTGGCTTTGCTTTCTAGTACTTGGCCAACATTGTCTACCTGATACACTACAGGAAAGGATGTCCCGAGGCATGGTACATTGGGGAAACCATGCAGACGCTACGACAACGGATGAATGAACACCGCTCGACAATCACCAGGCAAGACTGTTCTCTTCCTGTTGGGGAGCACTTCAGCGGTCATGGGCATTCGGCCTCTGATATTCGGGTAAGCATTCTCCAAGGCGGCCTTCACAACACACGACAGCGCAGAGTCGCTGAGCAGAGACTGATAGCCAGTTTCCGCACACATGAGGACGGCCTCAACTGGGATCTTGGGTTCATGTCACACTATCTGTAACTCCCACAACTTGCCTGGACTTGCAAAATCTCACTGGCTGTCCTGTCTGGAGACATACACATCTCTTTAACCTGTGCTAATGCTCTCTTCACTCACATTGTCTGTACCTTTAAGACTTGATTAGCTGTAAAGACTCACATTCCAATCATTATTCATTATTCTGTAAATTGAATTTGTGTCTTTATATGCCCTGTTTGCTGTTTATGAGCAGATCTCCCACTCACCTGACGAAGGAGCAGCGCTCCGAAAGCTAGTGGCGTTTGCTGTTGGACTTTAACCTGGTGTTGTTAGACTCCTTACTGTGTTTACCCCAGTCCAACGCCGGCATCTCCACACCTTTACTTGGGGCCAGGAATTGCCCCCTTGGACCTGTTGAAATCAGGGTGTTGCAGTCAGGTCTGCCACTGCAGGCACCAAGTTGGTGAAGAAGGCAGTAGGGTCCTCCATGACTTACTAGGAATCTGATCTCCACGAATGTACTTGTCTAATTCAGGTGGATGCCTGAATGATCAGCCATGTTCAAATGAGAACAAGGAAGAATGGAATGTTTATTTTGCACAATCCATTTTTAAAAAAAATATCCTTACATGAGATGTGGGTGTCACTGGCTGAGCCTGGATTTATTGTTCACCCCTAATTACCTTGGGCATTTAAAAGTCAAACACATTACTGTGGATCTGGAATCACACGTAGGCCACACCAAATAAAAGATTTCCTTCCCTGAAGGACATTAGTGAAGCAGATAGGTTTTTACAACAACCAACATGGTTATATGGTCATTGTATGACTTTTAATTTGAGATTTTTATTGAATTCAAATTTTGCCATCTACCATAGCAGGATTTGAACCCAGGTCCCCAAAGCGTTACACTGGGTTTCTGTCCAGTGACAATACCACTTCACTACCACCCCTACTGAACGTCCTGAGGGTAAAAATATTAAAATTCCCCCCATTCAATCACCACCCTTCTTTGGCAAACCCAATTAGTTTGAACTACTAAAAATGTAATAGTTTTGATTAAAGAAAAGGATGGGAGATCGGTCAAGTTTCAAAGTATTTTACCCTCTATCCCATTCCTGCAATTCATTTTCAGAATCCGGAAATGAAGTTTCTGAAGGGAGATGGAAACAGAGACTATCCTTCCCCTGCTCTCATTGTGATCACTTCCTGCTCCCATTGTAATCATTCCCTTTCTCCCCATAATGATCACTCCCTGTCATCATTGTGACCATTCTCTGTATCCATTCTGATCACACCCTGTCCCCCTTTGTGACCACTCCTCTTTTGCAAACCACTTCAAAGAGGAAGTGAAACCAGTTTGTCAATCAGGATTAGACTCTGTTTACATTGTGGTCAGGATCAATGGGGTACCTGAGGTGGAGTCAACCTTGAAGGGAATGCAGAATAAACACAGATGGCTGGGGGATGATAGAAATGCATTGATCTGAGAGCTGAATCTTTTACAATGCACTGCACATTGAAATTGTTAGAGATCAAAGGCTTTAATTGCATTGGAGAGGGTTTCAATGATTTCAGATTGCTGGGAAGCCACAGCAACTTCAAATCAAAGCTGTGTGCACACACTGGGACTGAGTGCACAGCTGGGAATACTGGAACCCCCACCCTCCCCAGGTGTAATAGATATCTTCTCTCTGTCAGAGGACTTCAAAGAGGCTCTCACCTGCAGCTTCTGACAGGGAGAAAGGAAAATCTCTGCTGCAGAATGGAATGCTGCAATGATTTAAAATTTGCCAAATCCTGGGGGGCATGATGATTAAAGTGATCAGGCCACTTCAGAATCTGCACAGATGACAGGCAGGAATGAAAATGCTGATCACACTGCCTGAAACTCACTGTGCGAAGGGTTATCGTCTGGTGGTCTAGGGCTAGAAGGGGCAGTCATAACACCCCCGTCCCAGTGGAGAGTGGCAAGATCAACACCTTGCCCCAAACCCGAGGCCACCCAACCCCCAGGGCTCTTGCAGGATCTTTCCACTGCAGCTTGGCAACAGCAGATGGATAAATGGCCACTGGACCTACCTCCTCGAGCCCCCATGGGGCCCAATGCACCATGCCAGGGTGTCTGTGCCAGAGTGCCAGGGGGCAGTGCACTGTTGGCACTGCCAAGGTGCTTGGCCTGAAGGGGCCTGAGTGGGGGGGGGGTGGGTCTGAGGGGGAAGGGGGGCTGAGTGGGGGTGAGTCGGGTCACCCCCATGTCTGCATGGTGTTGGGGGGGCAGGTTACCCATTACTTGTGGGTGGTGGGGGAGGAAGATGCTCTTCATTGGTGAGGGGTTTGTGGTGCTCCCCTGGTCAGTGTGGGGGCCACCATTTATATTTCTGTGGGAGGGCAGTCTGTCTCCAAGTGCGGAAACCAGGTCATCATTTAAAAATGGAGGCCTGAACTCGGAACAGCAGGTCTGGTGGTTTGTCCGCTATGAATAAATTAGCATCAATCAGTTGAGAGAATCTCTTCTGGTAGACATTGCTAACACCAATGGGTAACTCTCTAGGTGTCCCGCTGGCATGGGTACTTGGTCCCAATCTGGGAGAAATTCCCATTGCCTATCGCTGCTCTTCACCTCCTCCACAATCGTGGGCAAGGCGTTCCCCGATCCGTAATTCTGCCCTTCCCCCGATTGTTGTTCCAATCTCTTCTTTCTATCATCACCACCTGCCTTTGAGTTCATCATTGCTCCTTTCTGTTGACTGTTCCTTCTATCTATCATTGATCATTGTCTCTACATTCCCACCAATCCATAGCACCACCCCAATCCGAACCACCACTATCGACCACCCCACTCCTGCTTACTGCTTCCCCTGCACCCATTGTCAGTCCCCGCCTTCCTTACTTTTTCGCTGGTGTTCGCTGGGTTTGTCTTCAATCACATGAGCTTCCCGGCACATGGGGCTTTAAATAACATCTGATGAAAACTAATTAGCAGAAGCAAAGCTTTGCACGTGATTGTGAAAAGTGCATGTACCACAAATACACTGCATTGAATAGAACCAGGCCAGTGGGTACTTGGATGAACTATTTTTACAACTGTTCATATAGCAATCCCATATGTCACAGAGTCTGAGAGATGTCTTAACGTGCTTCAGCAGATTTTGTTTTTTAATTATTAGTGTCACAGATAGGCTTACATTAACGCTGCAATGAAGTTACTGTGAAAATCCCCTAGTCGCCACACTCCAGCGCCTGTTCGGGTACACTGAGGGAGAATTTAGCATGGCCAATGCGCCTAACCAGCACATCTTTCAGACTGTGGGAGGAAATTGGAGCACCCGGAGGAAACCCACGCAGACATGGGGAGAACATGCAGACTCCGCACAGACAGTGATCCAAGCCGGGAATTGAACCTGGGTCCCTGTTGCTGTGAGGCAGCAGTGTTAACCATTGTGCCACAGTGCAGCCCATGGCCACTCAGCGAGAACAAAGAACAATACAACACAGGAACAGGCCCTTCGGCCCTCCAAGCCTGCACCGATCATGTGTTCCTAACTAGACCATCCATTTGTATCCCTCTATTCCCAGTCTGTTCATGTGACTCTCTAGATAAGTCTTAAATGATCCTAGCGTGTCTGCCTCAACCACCTTGCTTGGTAGTGCATTCCAGGCCCCCCACCACCCTCTGTGTAAAATATGTCCCCCGCATATCCGTATTGAACCTTGCCCCCCCTTACCTTGAACTTGTGACCCTTTGTGTTTGTCATTTCTGACCTGGGAAAAAGCTTCCAACTGTTCACCCTATCTATGCCCTTCATAATTTTATAAACTCCTGTTAGGTCGCCCTTCAACCTCCGTCTTTCCAGGGAGAACAACCCTAGTTTACTCAATCTCACCTCATAGTTAATACCCTCCATACCAGGCAACATCCTGGTAAACCTTTTCTGCACTCTCTCCAAAGCAAAAAGAAAAAGGTAAAAGCTGTGTGGATGAAGGATGATTGCAGAGAATAGAATGAAGAAAGGAAGAAAGAAAAATAGTGACCTGAAGATAGAATTAATGGGTGCTGGGATGTACAGCTAGAGGTGATTGAACTATAGAGATCACTGAAGTAGGATGCAGAAGGCCACAAGAAAGTTGAAAATCTTCAATTTGATTTGCTGCAAGATAATGAATAAGTTAAACTTGAAAAGAACTGGGGCGGTGGGAATGTTGGACCTTGGGCAAATGAGGACATGTCAGGCATTCTGAGTAAATTGTAATTTACTTAATTATAGTTGGTGTGAAATCATTTCCAACAATACTTGCAAACTTGATTTCATACAATTCCAAAAAAAGAGACAATATACATTTCATATCTGGTGCAAAACCATCACTTAAGTTAAGAAAACAAAATACTTTGTGTAGTGGGTGAGATTACGGGGATTAAGAACCGTGTTATCAAGAAGGAGTTGTGAAGACTTATATCTTACAAAGCAGTGATTGTCTACCTGGAACTGTAACACTTACTGAAGACATTAGTACATCACACCTGAAGGAAACAGGCATTTTTAAAAGGCGCAGTCCTTAGATTTTGTTGGTGGGTTAAATTAAGTTGGAAAACTGTTTCTTCTAGCTCTTTTTATGAACAAAAAATATTGCCTCGGGTATCTGCTTGTAAGTGGCCCATCTCTGTTAGTTTTGCCAGGCACCTTGGTGCAATTGAAGGCCATTGGAAGTTTGAGGCTAAGAGGAATATTTCAATATTCTCTGTTTTTCCGGATTTTCTTTCTCCTTTGTTCAGGCTGCAATGCCGATCAGCCACGTTGGAAACTTTACTGTCACTGAGGAGAGCTTTTGGGACTGTTCTGAAAACTTTGCATCCTGCTCCTCGTAGAATTAGTTGGCAAAGTTTCCAAAACTCTTTATTTACGAACTCAGACCGGCAAAAGCAATTTGCAATTCACTAACTTTGCAATGTCGTGGGATCCGGGCTCAAGTATCTCCATTCACAAACTTCGTTTTACTGCTTTTTTGGAACTTTTAACCAGGTTACAATGATAGTGGTCGCATTCAACTCAATGGGCTGGACTTGGGAACAGCTGGTTGTTTCAGACTGGTGTCTATTCACAGCAGGGGGATAGGTTTTCCTGCATGTACTTTACATGTTAATTCATTTCCTATTGTGGGGGCTAGTTTGAAAATTGATCCATTCAAAGAATATACATTGCAGATTTTATCCATATCATAAACAGCTCCATTTTTCACAGTACGGCCGCGATTCTCCCAAAAGAGCTAAATTAGTGGGAGAACTGTTCTAAATCCTGACTGTTTTGTCAGTTCAGCTTCTCACCTGAATCTCAGCACTTTGTTCACTGCAGAGGTCCCAGTTGTGAATCTCATTAAAAACCCAGGGGGGGTGGGGCCTATTCACACCGGAGTCCGACCGTTCCAGAACTCTGCGCATGTGCAGTGGTCCCGATCTGTCAGACTCTCCACTTGCTGGCCAGCTCAATCGCTGGCAAGCCCGGGACCCCCGCAGTGCTGCTCCTCCAACCCCCCCAACCACCCCCCCCCCACCCCACGACCCGATTGTGGCCCCCACAACAATTCCCAGGCCAGCCCCAACCCCACCCCCCGTCCCGGAGTCCCCTGATGCATAGCCCACCCCCCCCCCCCCCCCCACAACAGTGGCGATCCCCCCACCCCACTCACCCTGGCAGATTCCCCCTCTACTGCCCCCCCCCGGGAGGCAAGCCCACCCCTGGCAAACCACCACCCACCCCCCAGCCCGCCCCAATTGCTGCCCTCCCTCCATCCCAGACTGATCCTGTCTGCAGAGTGGCAACGAACCACATCCCCACCGATTGCCCCTAGGCCCCGCCCACAATAGGTCCCATCCCCTTGGCACCGCCCGATGCCCGATGGGCAGTGCCAGGGTGGCCCCTGGGCATGGGCACTTTGCCCGATGAGCAGTGCCAGGGGGGCACAAGCTGGGAGTGCCAGGGTGCCCATGGCCAGGGGGCACCCCTCCGCGGCCCCAATTGCCCCTCCTTCATTGCGGCGGGGTCTCCCGCCAGTTCCCCGAACATGGGGAGCTAATCTAAACCCTGCTGGAATGAAATATTCCTGGTGGGGTGGGAGATTCGATCGGGACCTGAAAGTTCACGACAATGACCTGCTAAACATACTTAAAATACATTTTTAAAAGATTCAAATTATTTACCTGCCTTCCCACTGGTTTCCAGCGTGGTCTGATCGGCGACTGTTCGCCGGCTCTGGGAGATGCGCAGAGTTCCGGGCGCATCCGCAAATCCCGGTACAAGGCCGGTGTCACACATCTCTCACCTTGACCCGCCAGAAAAGTTGCAGGTTGCGATGGGAGAATCGCGGCCTATATTTCCTCAGAAGTTTCTCGTGGATTTGAAATGAAGTTTCTTACAAAGCGTAACTGATTTAACTTCAAATATGATCTGAATCAGTGACTTGTCCCTAAACTTTGTTTTCAATTCGCTTTTCTTGTGTTCAGCCCGCAATTTCACACTTCGATAAAGACGATCCTGTGAGTCCTTTCTATATCTGGCGATAGCTTGTGGACCCAATTATTACTTTCTCTCCCTATAGGTACCAGTAGCACATGTGGCTTATTTGTTTATTTATTAGTGTCACAAGTAGTCTTACATTAACACTGCAAAGAAGTAACTGTGAAAATCCCCTAGTCGCCACACTCCAGTATGTGTTCGGGTACACTGAGGGAGAATTTATCATGACCAATGCACCTAAACAGCACGTCTTTCGGACTGTGGGAGTAAACCGGAGCACCTGGAGGAAACCCACGCAGACACAGGGGGAAAGTGCAGACTCCGCACAGACAGTGACCCAAGCCGGCAATCGAACCTGGGTCCCTGGCGCTGTGAGGCAGCAGTGCTAACTACTGTGCCACAATGCCATCCTAAAAGATCAATTTAAAGATTAGCTTAAAATATTAACTTGCCAGTTACTACACTAAGAAAATGACTTCTGCTTGGAATACCGAAGGTAGAACAGCCAACTTTAAAACTAATAGAGGAACCTAGAAATCGTGCCTATTTTCAGCTGCTAGGAGACCACGTAAAGATGCAAGACAGGCAGGCTGTCTTTTTGTGCAGAAGGTAGTGCTGGCCTCAGGGGTGCATACCGCCAAGGTTTAAAACAGTCAGAAAATTATGCAGGTGAGGATCACGTGCTGCATGTACCACAAGGTGTTCACCAGCTGCCTGGTCACCAGTTGCTGATCTCACTCAGCATAAAGTGATGCTAACTGACACGAAGGCCCGTTTGTCAGTGATATATAAAGAGGAACAGGCAGTAAGAAGTGCGCGTTAAGTTAGAAGCAAAACACTGTGGAAATCTCCAATGAAAGCAGCAAATGTTGGAGAAACTCACCACCTTTCAGGCTTCCACATATGTGATGAGTGACATCTCACAGTTCACAGTACACGGACGTATCAGCAAGGCCAGTGAGACTCTTTACCCTCGGAGAAACAATCACATCTCCTACTGACAGAGCAAAGACAAATGAGACATCATGAGGTTTTTTTCCCCCCTGGGTGACAGAGATAGAGATGGGTGGTTAAAGCATCAGCAGCTTGTCATACATAGTTTGTAGGATGGGTCAGAAGTCAGGCTAGTCAAAGAGGATTAAGTAGAAAGAAACCCTGTGTGACATCTCCTCCAGCATTGTCAATGATCGCAGCTCCCACTCTGCTCCTTTTCATAGCTGGCTGCCAGGACTGTCTCTTTAATAGGGGAAAGTGTGTGTCAATGCACTGGCCTTCACCAGGGCATGTTTGCTGCTTGATATTTTGTGGAAAGAAGTGTGTTAGTGAATGTCTTGTGAGATGATTGGGGAATAGGGTTTCCATGGATGAATAACAGCAAGTGTGTGTTGAGATGTGAGTTGCAGTTTTAAAGAGAGGGTATCGCCGATCTCGTCCATACCTGCCCCACCGCCAGCGAGAATGGAGAATTCAAGGCTCAGCCAAAAACGCATTCACTACAGCAGCTTCGGAGAATCCCAGCTGTGGATGAGGTTGGAGTTTTCGGGAAGAGAGTTTTAATCGTGCTGATTGTATGAGGATGAGAGTATCTCGGTCAAGACAGAAAATAAAATAAATACATATCTACGTCAACCAGGCTACTGTGTAAGAATTATCATTTTTATTTTTAAAATGGACAAGGCTTTACCCTGACTCATACCGGAGGAATTTCTCACCTTCAAACAAGCCAGCTGCTATGTTTCTGGTCTTGGTACCCTTTAAGGATTAACCAGTACACATATAGTCACAGGAGGTATCAACATAGCAACTGTCCTTTATTGCTTTAGCAATCAAACCAACCAGAAAACATGGATCCTGCCCCCACCTGCTGAGAATGTACTGGCTTGCAAAGTACAGCAAGCCAGGCAAGACATACAACTCATAACATATTCCTCCCCCTTGTTAGAAATGTCAGCTTAACAAAACATTTTCTGAATTAGGGAAAGAGGGTGATGCACTATCGATCAAGCAAAGACTAGTTTGTTTGCAAGAACAAATAGGCTTTTATTCGCAAAAGACTTGGAGCACATCCATGCTGATGAACTGGTCCGGCGACTGAGGCAGGGGGGTTGGGAGCAGTCACCTTTATACCTGGACCAGGGGGGGAGGAGTCTCAGGCAGGGCCGGCAGGGGCATGCCCAGGCATGTCACACACACACACACAGGCAATAAGCTTAACAGTGGTTTACCACATTCACCCCCTGCTTTTAAAAAAGAGTCCGGCGGAGGTGAGGTGGGTGGAACGATATTTACAGAATTACAAATTTACAAATTCAGTCTCTCTGGGGGCTTGATCTGCCGCTGCGACCGTCGTAGTGCCGGTTGTGGTGTCGGTTCCGGTGGCCGCGGTGTTGGTTCAGGCGCCAGGCCATAGTCGCTCGAGTCGTCTGTAGTCCCTTTCGATTGTCGGGTGCGTGGTGGCGGCTCCTGGGGCTCAGGCATGCTGTATATGGGGGCTAGGGGAGCGTGCTGTGGCCCTGGTGCTGTATGGACAACGTTGGGGGTTGGGGGTGTGGGGTTGTGGGTCGTCGTGATCCCTGGGGCACCTGCGGGTGCCAGGTCTCGAATGGAGACTGTGTCCTCCCGCCCGTCGGGGTATGCCACATAGGCGTATTGGGGGTTGGCGTGGAGGAGCTGGACCCTTTCGACCAGGGGATCCGACTTATGGGTCCTCACGTGCTTCCGGAGCAGGACAGGGCCTGGGGACGTCAGCCACGACGGTAGTGAGGTCCCCGAGGAGGACTTCCTGGGGAAAACAAACATTCTTTCGTGAGGGGTAGCATTGGTAGCTGTGCAAAGGAGTGATCTAATCAAGTGTAGTGCATCAGGGAGGACCTCTTGCCAGCGGGTGACTGGAAGACCTTTAGACCTCAGAGCTAGTAAAACGGCCTTCCAGACTGTCGCATTCTCCCTCTCTACCTGTCCGTTCCCCCTGGGGTTGTAGCTGGTGGTCCTACTCGAGGCTATGCCTTTGGGGAGCAGGTACTGTCACAGCTCACCACTCATAAAGGAGGATCCCCGGTCGCTATGGATATAGCTAGGGAAACCGAACAGGCTGAAGAGGCTGTGCAGGGCCCGAACGACCGTGGCCGAGGTCATATCCGGGCAGGGAATAGCGAAGGGGAAACGTGAATATTTGTCAATGACGTTGAGGAAGTATATGTTGCGGTCAGAAGAGGGGAGGGGGCCTTTGAAGTCGACGCTTAGGCGTTCGAAAGGGCGGGTGGCCTTTATGAGGTGTGCTCTGTCTGGCCGATAGAAGTGCTGCTTGCACTCTGCGCAGACCTGGCAGTGTCTGGTTATAGACCTGACTTCCTCAATGGAGTAGGGCAGGTTACGGGCTTTAATGAAGTGAAAAAACCTGGTGACCCCCGGGTGGCAGAGGTCATTGTGGAGAGTCTGCAATTGGTCTGTTTGTGCGCTGGCACATATTCCCCGGGACAGTGCGTCTGGGGGCTCATTGAGCTTCCCGGGCCGGTATCAGATGTTGTAATTGTAGGTGGAAAGCTTAATTCTCCACCTCAATATTTTATCATTTTTGATCTTGCCCCGCTGCGTGTTGTTAAACATGAATGCAACTGACCGTTGGTCCGTGAGTAGGGTGAATCGTTTACCAGCTAAGCAGTGGCGCCAGTGCCGTACAGCTTCCACTATGGCTTGGGCCTCCTTCTCGACAGAGGAGTGTCGAATTTCAGGGCCTTGGAGGGTTCGTGAGAAGAAGGCCACAGGTCTGCCCGCCTGGTTAAGGGTGGCGGCTAGGGCGAAGTCAGACGCATCGCTCTCCACCTGGAACGGGATGGATTCGTCTACAGCGTGCATCATGGCCTTCGCGATGTCTGCTTTGATGCGGTCGAAGGCCAGGCGGGCCTCTGCCGTCAGGGGAAAAGAGGTGGATTTGATGAGCGGACGGGCTTTATCCGCATAATTGGGGACCCACTGGGCGTAATACGAGAAGAAGCCCAGGCATCTCCTCAGTGCTTTGAGGCTGGTGGGGAGTGGAAGTTTCAGGAGGGGATGCATGTGGTCGGGATCGGGACCGATGACCCCGTTATCCACAACACAACCAAGGATGGCGAGGCGGCGTGTGCGGAATACACACTTCTCCTTATTATAGGTCAGATTTAGGAGTGTGGCGGTGTGGAGGAATTTGTGGAGGTTGGTGTCGTGATCCTGCTGATCATGGCCGCAGATGGTGATGTTATCCAGGTAGGGGAAGGTGGCCCGCAGCCCATTCTGGTCTACCATTCGGTCCATCTCACGCTGGAAAACTGAGACCCCGTTGGTGACGCCGAAGGGGACCCTAAGGAAGTGATAGAGGCGGCCATCCGCCTCGAAGGCAGTATATTGGTGGTCTTCCGGGCGGATAGGGAGCTGGTGGTATGCAGATTTTAAGTTGATGGTGGAGAATACCCGATATTGCGCAACCTGATTAACCATGTCAGATATGCGGGGAAGGGGGTACGCGCCCAGCTGCGTGTATCGGTTAATGGTCTAACTGTAGTCAATGACCATGCGATGTTTCTCCCCAGATTTAACAACCACTACTTGGGCTCTCAAGGGGCTGACACTGGCCTCGATGATCCCCTCCCCTAGGAGCCGTTGTACTTCGGACCTGATAAAAGCCCTGTCTCCAGCACTGTACCATCTGCTCTTGGTGGCGATGGGCTTGCAGTCGGAGGTGAGATTTTCAAACAGTGAGGGAGGGGAGACTTTAAGGGTCGAGAGGCTACAGGTGGTGCGCGGTGGGCGATCTAAGAACTGGTGATTGCAAACAGAGAGCAGGGGAAAAGGCCCATTATACTCCATGGTGACACTCTTAATGTGACACAGGAAATCTAGCCCCAGGAGTACGGCAATGTAGAGTTGTGGCAGTACGAGGAGCCTGAAGTTTTTGTACACTGTGCCCCGTACAGTCAGGGTCGCCACGCAGTACCCGAGGACATCCACCGAGTGGGACTTTGAAGCCATGGAGATTGTTTGCTTCACTGGCAGTACTGAAAGGGCATAGCGACTCACTGTGTTAGGGTGAATAAAGCTCTCCGTACTCCCACAGTCAAATAAACAGTTTGTAGTGCGACCGTTTACCTCGATGTCCATCATGGACCTGGCGAGTTGGTGAGGCCTGGATTGGTCCAGCATAACCGAAGCCACCATTGGATTTTGCGATGCGGCTGACAGCATCCAAGATGGCGGCCCGCACGGCTCACACGCGGCTGAAGGCGTCCAAGATGGCGGCCCGCACGGCTGACATGCGGCTACTGGCACCCAAGATGGCGGCCCCCGTGGGTCGCACGCGGCGCTACTGGGCTTGGAGGTTGACTTCGCTCTGCATACCTTCGCGCAATGGCCCTTCTTTCCACACCCAGAGCAGTTCGCATCCTTCACTGGGCAGCATTGTCAGGGGTGCTTCCCCAGGCCGCAGAAGTAGCACTTCGGGCCTCCAGAGACTGCCGCAGCGGTCGGGTCATTGGTGGGACATGGCATGGTGTAGGCCTGCGGCCCTCCCGAGTACAGAGGTGGCGGCGACTGCGGCGTCCACGATGCGCCCCCGTGGTCGGGGGTGTAGGCCTCGAGATTACGGAAGGCCACCTCTAACGAGTCGGCAAGCGCTACAGTCTTTTGTAGATCCAGCCCACCCTGTTCCAGCAGTCGTTGTCGGATATAGTTTGACCTGATACCCGTGACATAGGCATCTCTCATTAAGTCCTCAGTGTTTTGGGCAGCTGTTACGGCCTTGCAGTTGCAGGCCCTGCCAAGTGCTCACAACGCACGCAGGAATTGGTCGCCTGATTCTCCTGGCTGTTGTCTGCGAGTAGCCAGAAAATGTCTGGCGTAGATTACATTAGTCTGTTTGTCGTACTGGCCTTTTAAAAGTTCGATCGCATCCTCGTAAGTTTCAGCGTCTCTAATCATTGAGAATACCTGATCGCTTACCCAGGTGTGGAGCACGTGGAGCTTGTCGGTTTCGGTCCGGACGATGGAGGCGGAGGCGGTGAGGAAAGTTTCGAAACATCGCAGCCAGTGATCGAAGCTGTTAGAGGCTCCTACGGCTTGAGGATCCAATTCTAATCTATCGGGTTTTAGTATCTGCTCCATCCCAAAACTTTTTGCGAATAAAATTGATGCACTGTCGATCAAGCAAAGACTAGTTTGTATGCAAGAACAAATAGGCTTTTATTCGCAAAAGACTTGGAGCACACCCATGCTGATGAACTGGTCCGGCGACTGAGACAGGGGGGTTGGGAGCAGTCACCTTTATACCTGGACCAGGGGGGGAGGAGTCTCAGGTAGGGCCGGCAGGGGCATGCCCAGGCATGTCACACACACGCACAGGCAATAAGCTTAACAGTGGCTTACCACAGAGGGTAGACTGCTTCAAAAAAAATCTTGGGTTGGCCTTAACTATAACTCGGACTCTCAGGAAGTCTTTCCCCCTTCAATTTCAGTCGAGGTAGACAGAGGAGATGAAACTGGGGTCGGTAGTCTTTGACTTGGAGATGGCTCACTCAAAGTGGTGAAATCAAGCTCTTACATAAGAATTGTATTCTTAGAAAGAACTTGGCAACAGTTGGTAAACATGTTGCTACCAGCTGAGATCATCACCATTTGGACTGTGTATGAAGCAGATTTTGTCTGAGCAACCACAGGAACCCATTTGGCTCCATAAGCATAATTATGAGCTGGGACTTCATGTCTCAAGCAGAAAGTTTTTGGCTTTGATCTTTGTGCTCTTCTCTCCACTTGGTCGTGCTGTTGATCTTGCACAACTTGTCATGTTTTTGTTGGTTTCAGCAGATCAAAGCAAGTGCACAGTTGTCATCCCATTCGTAGGAATGCTGGAGGTGCTTTATTTGTAGCTTGTGGTGTGTTGGGTATGTCAGCAGAAATGTGTCCATATACTTTCAAATAGAGGAATGTCCTTGCGATGACATTAAAGTGTGTTTCATGGTTTGAATAAATCATTGATGGAGATTGCTGAGTCTACAACACTGCCCTGAGGAACTCCTGCAGTGATGTCCTGAGGATGAGATGATTGGTCTCCAACAACCACAACCAACTTCCTTTGAAAATGTTTGGTAATGGCTGCTCTTTATATTATCTCAATCAGGAAAAGGTGTATGACACATGGCATGTGTTGCATGGTACATAGTGAACACTAGTGTGTGTGGTGTATAGTATATGAGGTACTTTATAAAACAATGGCAGCTTACACCAGCACCTGAGGAGGGCTGATATTGATGTAAACACTGCCTTTTATTGTGCTATTAAATAGAGACTAAACACGTTGGGGGGAATTTTCCCATCCTGCCCGCCACGGGAATCGTAGTGGGAGGGACACAGACCATGCCAAGGTCCGTTGACCCCAGGCAAGATTTTCCAACCCTGGGACTAGCACGGCTGGAAAATCCCACCCATTATTTGGGATTAGATCATTTGTGTTTTTCTTGATTCTTATTTAAAAGCTCAGAGTTTGGTTTGGAAATCTCCTTCAAGATCATTTTGCATTTGGGACATTTTTCAACCAGCACAAATGCTATTATTATTTGTCGAGGAGGGGGAACAGCAGGCAACCCAGAGAGCCACATTTTTAAGATGGCACTGTTTGAGATCTGGATCCATTTACATGAGCTGCAAGGGTATATGACTCAACAAGGCTCTTCCTCAAGTTATCAATCAAGTTAATGCGTTCGGAAGCCCTGGAATACACACATTTCAGGATGGTCTGCATCCAGGGAAACTGACAGTTGTACAGGGGATGGCATGAACTCTCCAGGTCTCCAGAGGTTCTGTGGAGTTTATATAGTTCTGTGCTCTTCCACCATTGGTGTCTTCATGGTCAGGTCATTGCCACAATGCTCAAAAGCCAGATTCTGACAAGCGATTACATCTATCTGAGTTTTTCTCAGGTGTACTCCATTCCAACAACTCATTCTTTGGCTTCCTTGTGATAAATTTACCCTATGTCTGTTCCTCATGTCCCCAAATTAACCTGTCTGGCTTGATGAGTGCAAATGGTGACGTTCACAAGGGAGTGGGCCAATTTCACGTAATAATGTCAGCTATTTAAGGCTCCGGCATTAGTTTCTTCTCTCTCCACTTATATTTTTTGCTGCCAAATGTTTGGATGAGTACAAACTGAATCTATTACCCACCGCTCATTTTCCTTCCTCTTCAGCCTCAGGTAACAGTCTCCTCAGAGTTCAGGTCACCAAAAGACCTGATCTCACTATTAACAGCTGATGAGTCAACACAAAGCTACCTCTGATGCAGGTCCTCTCAAATTTCCAGCCCCGAAAGCATCAGCTGAGTCATTTTGGCCATTTTATTTTGCCTTCTCCTGTTGCCATCCTTCCTGCTCTGGCCTGTCCTTGGGAATTGAATGCAATCTATTCTTGCACAGCAAAGAAGGTTTGTCATTATCAGTCGCAGGCTTTTGTACCTGACAACTATTTGATCATTCTGATCATTCCTTTCATGGACTTTCCAGTGAAGCAGTGAGGCATCAACAGGTATGTTTGTATTAAAGAATGCTATATCCATTTCACTGAAGTCTTCCATGCATAGATGTCACAACCCTAAAATCTGTGGCTGGAAGGTAAATATAGGTCTACTGACTGAATTGTACAATACCCTCTAGCAGCAGCCTGCAGCCCTCACAATCACGGGCAATCACGGTGTCAGGAGTGGGGTATGCCCGGCCCCTGAAGGGAGGGCACCCCCAGTCTGAAGAGGCCTTCCAATTGAGCCCCTTCTTTTACTTCCCCCAAGGGTGAGAACTTTTTTCTGTTTCTGACCCTCCATCATCGGGTGCCCACCAGCCTAAAAATTGAAGCTCGGTGGGAAAATGGACCTTAAATGGTCATGTAAGGACCTAAGTAGGGGCAAGGGTGCCGGGGGGAGGGTTGGGTGGGGGGTGTCAAATTCTGGTCCGAGACTGTTCTGTTCTTTGCCTCAATTCCACTTCCCTGCCTGTCCCTCAAAACCCTTGATTCCTTGAGAGTTCAACAATCTGTCTATCTCAGCCTTGGATATATTCAATAATCCAGTCTCCATAGTTCTTTAAAATAGAGAATTCCAAAGATTTAAGATCCTGTGAAAGAAGAAATTTCTTCTTATCTCCATCCCAAACGGGTTAGCCCTTATTCTGAAGCTATGCCACCAATTTTAGATTCTCCCACAGGCGGAAACATCCTCTTGGTTCTACCCTGTCAAGCCTCCTCAGAAACTTTATAAGTTTTAATAATTCTAAACTCAGATGAGCGCAGGTCCGAACTGTTCAATTTTTCCTCATAAGCCAGTATCTTCATGCTACGAAACAACCTAGTGAACCTTCTCTGAACTGTATATCCCTCCTTAAGTAAGGGGGCTCAGAACTGTACACAGTACTCTACTTGTGATCTCACCAGGAACCTGTACAGTTATGGTAATACTTCCCTACTTTTATTACTGCATTCCCATTGCAATAAAGACCAACATTCCATTTGCCTTCCTAATTACATAGAACAGATTGCAGTTGATCCATGGCAAGGAGGGAGGGTCATTCAATGTGGGAAGAAAAAAGTAATGTAAATAATATGCTGGAAACAGATGGCTCATTTAGTTAGCATAATAGCAACAATAATGTAAAGTGTGTTTTCTAAACCTTGGGATGGTGTAGTGACTAATCTAAGATTCAAAATAGGATTAGCAATAGATGTAAACAACTACCAAAGTCTGGTTTTAAGGCTGGCATCATTAGTGGTTCAGGGAATGCCCGTGTAATTCATAGGAGCAGTACAAGACAAACAGCATCAGATCGTAATCCTCCCAGAAACAATGCTTGACTTGATGTCACCTTTCTGGTAAAAAGAGGTCACATTCCTCTACCAAATAATCACCAAGTGATTGACCAAGTGCACAATATCAAACAATCTCAATATGATCTAGTGACAAAAAGAACGCTAAGGCCCAAATAACACAGCAACCTCTCTCGCTGAATTAGTGTAGCCTGCCAAGTACCCTGGCCATTGGAATTTTCATTCCTACAGCAGTTAGGTTGCAGAATTCTCTATGGCACTGATCAAAGTCATTGCTCTTTGCAAGTTGACCTTTCAGATACAAATCCTTAGAAACAGTAAAAGCCCATAAGGCCACACCTTTTGGCTAATCGACTCTACCAACCATAATCCCACAATCCCTTCCCTCTTCCGGTTATGGTTAACTCTTGGATCTATTTATCTTTTGTAGACTTTTCTAATAACTTGTTCCTTTACTCTGTTGCCCCTTGACTTATTGGGCAGGAATCTAAGTGCGGGTGGGAACAATGTATGCCAATGAAAGAAATAGATACAGTACATAGCTGGCAACTTTGAGAGACGTGGAGGCCTGGCTGATTTTAATGGCCAAATCTCACTCACAGAAGACTTCTGGATTTCCTGACCAAGTGACAGACCTGTCAGTCCCCTGGCAACTAACATGTACCATCTCCAGTGGGATTCCTGGCCACTATTAAAAGCACCGGTGCACCGCTCTAGGGAGGTTGCATTGAGTCGGAACTCAAAGCTGAGTCATTGTAAATGACTGGTGAAACATCTCCATGTGCTGGCTGGTTATATATATATCTTCCCTGCCCAATGCCAGAAACTAGCTTGTCCAACTTGGCATCTTCAGTTAGTTCACATGGCATGGTGGTGGAAACAGTTATATTCTGTGATTGTGCGGCAATAAAAGAAAGAGAACTTCAGACGGTGACTGTGCAAGATTCACTGCCCTTAAATGCCAAACTCGATGACATTCTCACACATGCTTCTGATGTGAAGGAGAGGCTTCAGGGCTTGCATTTCAAAGTTCTATCTCAATGTCCTCTTTTCAGGCCAATGCTGGGGAACATCTACCAGTGGCTGCCAGGGATCATGGAAGCTACATTCCATTCTCAACACTACCTTGTCTGGAGCAACATATTACTTGGCTGTTGGCCCTGAAGCAGAATAAACTAGCTTTTTTCTCCATGCTTCTTGGGCCTCGGGCCACAATTTTGACATTCCAGATGCCATATTGGTTCCCATTTCCTCCCTGGTGGATGAGGTTAGAGTGGCACATCTGCCATGCCAGAGTAGGAGCTACTCCTAAATTGGAAATATTCATCCAAGAGATGATCTCTCTATCCAAGATGATGTGTATGGTGACTGGAATGTTGTACGCATAGTTTTGGTTTTCAGCATCTTCATAACAATGGTGGAGCCATTGACTTATTTTAATTCCTCAGACACTTCGCACCCAATGCACTGAACAGCAAAGATCCAATTCCACTAGGGTTCCACTAATGATGCTCCGGCCTCCTTGTTTCCTATGCTGCACCAGCTAATATTACATGGAGGTTGTAATTGCACGATAGGCCTCTCATTTACAGATATTCATGAGCCTTCCACCTTTCTGTAGTGGGGGACTTGCCAGCCCCATATTCTCACTGGCTTTAATGTCAGCAACTGGGAACACAATGGGTTGGGAATAGAACAAAGAACAATACAGCACAGGAACAGGTCCTTCGGCCCATCAAGCTTGCGCCGATCACATTGTCCTATCTAGACCAACCGCCTGTATCCCTCTATTCTCTATCTGTTTATGTATCTATCCAGATCAGTCTTAAATGTCACTAGTGTGTCTGCCTCAACCACCTCACTTGGCAGTGCATTCGAGGCCCCCACCACCCTCTGTGTAAAAAACGTGATGATCAGTGGTTTATTGGATCTGTATGATCAATCCCCTTCATGATCTTAGGTCACTGCACCATTTCCTTTTGCTTCCTGTCATCTGGAGCCCTTCAGTAAACATCTGATCGCATAATGAAAGACAAATATTAGCAAGTATTGATCAAATAAGAATGAGCCTAAATGGATTCACCCATCGATCAAGGGTAAAATAGGGAGGAAATATCCTGGAGGGGAAACATTTTTGCAGTTATTTTAATTTTTTCTCCAACTGGGGAGAAGTGTTGTCAGTGGACAAAGAGAATCTGAAAACGAGATCTTGCCAGCAAATGTGGGCGCAAATTCCCGGGCATTGTTTTAACAGTAAGTGGGCAGTTGAGAAGAGGTGAGAGGGAGAGAATAACCATAACTGAGAATAAGCAAAATGTAATTCATAAACTAAATGATTACTCTCCGCCCCAAGTGGCACAGTGCCACAGTGGTTTGCACTGCTGCCTCACAGAGCCAGGGAGGCGGATTCAATTCCAGCATTGAGTAACTGTCTGTGTGGAGTCCGTACGTTCTCCCCATGTCTGAGTGGGTCTCCTCCGGGTGTTCCGGTTTCCTTCCCAGTCTGAAGGATTTGCGGATTAGGTGAATTGTCCATGCCCATTTACTCCTTAGTGTCATGGGGATTAGCAGGGTAAATATGCCCCACCTGTGATAGAAACTGTAAGTTGCACATTTGACACCTCAGTCACCTGAGGACTCATTTTTAGTATGGAGGAAAGTCAGTTTTGAATCCAAGGGTTTGCCTAAGAGAGAGATTAATAGTTGACTGCTTTCCATGATCTGTCATTATCACATTAGGGGTTTGTAAGTTCACGGTTTGATCTACAGCTCAAAAAGGTTATTGAAGGATCAGTTGTCTTTGATGTGATGTTATGAATACAAATATTTGTTTTTATGAGGAATTATGTGCTTAAAATGATTTAAATCTGTTGAATGGACTCTCATTAATCGGACTGTGACAACACATTCAAGCCTAAATCATGAGGAATTATTTCATGGCATTTAAAAGATTTCCAAACATGTCCCAGTTGTTTTCTTAAACATTCAACCATCTAGCCCTCACCCCCTTAAGACCCTACCTACTTCCCATGCCCAACATACCAACTCATGCCAACCCTTGCCTCCACCCACCCCCAAGGCCCCTCATATGCCCCATGCCAATCCATCCTACCCATCCACCCTGTTATCCCCTCATACCACCATCCAACCCCAAGGCTCCTTATAGCCCTGTGCTATCTTAGTGCCTACTTAAGCCACCACTATTCCCATGGATTCTTATAGCCCCAGGCCAATCAATTGCCAACTTATGCCCCCTACCCACAACCCTTTCCCATCACATCACTCATGCCAACTCACCCAGTATTCACCATGGACAGACCTCAGGAGCCATGCTGGGATGAAATAAAGTAAACATCTATTACAAACGTAAACATGGAAATGCTGAAAGTGTGAGCTACGTAACTGCACACATGACTGCTAATGATGGGATTAGATGAACAGGAGGCAAAAGGGACCACAGTCAGAGGAATAGAAAATTGGTGATGGGGAGGGGTGGGTGGGTACAACTGGAGGTTAAAGTGTGATTCTACTAGAGTTCCAAACAATTAAATTCCCTGGGATTGATAGTATTTATGTTTGAATGGTAATAGAGACAGGGGATGAGATCTGTTTTACATTGAATAAAGGAATTAATAACACTGGCAATGCCCTGATAGATTGGAAACATGTTATTGTGGTGCTCCTTTCCGAAGGCGCGAACAAAGAACATCCAAGCAACTAGAGACCATTAGTCTTACACCAATGTAGAATATTAGAATTGATTTTCAGGAATAAAGCCCAGAATTACCTTTCTATAAGAGTCTAAAAAATATGCTTTCAGAAACCACCTTGGCTTTTATGTTTTTTCTCTTCATTCTTTCATGGGATGTGTGTGACATTGGCAAGGCCAGAATTTGTTGCCCTTGAACTGAATGGTTAGCTGGGCCATTTCAGAGGGCAATTAAGAGTTAACCATATTGCTGTGGATTTAGAGTCACATGTAGGCCAGACCAAGTAAAGGCAGCAGATTACCTTCCCTAAAGGAGATTAATGAACAATTTTACAACAATTGACAATAGTTTCATGGCCACCATTACTAAGACTAGCTTTCAATTCCTGACTTATTAATCAAATGTAAATTCCACCAGCTGTCACAATGGGACTTCAACCCCTATCCCCAGAGCCTTAGTCTGGTCCTCTGGTCCAAAAATGTATAGATTAAGTGGATTAGCCACGCTAAATTGTCCCTTAGTGTCCAAAGATGTGTAGGTTATGTGGATTAGCCATGGCAAATATATGGGGTTACTGGGTTTGGATAGAGGGAAGGGCCTGGATGCGATGCTCTTTCGGAGAGTTGGTGCAGACTCGATGGGCTAAATGGCCTCTTTCTGCACTGTAGGGATTCAATGATTCTATTACTGGTCTAGTGACATAACGACTATGCTAATGTCTCCCGCATTTGATTTGATTTCATTTATTATTGTCACATGTGTTAGTATACAGTGAGAAGTTTCTTGTTTCTTGTGCGCTATACACTCAAAGCATACTGTACATTGGGAGGAAAGGAGAGAGTGCAGAATTAGTGTCACAGTCTTAGCTAGGGTGTGGAGAAAGATCAACTTAATGCAAGGTAGGTCCATTCAAAAGTCTGATGGCAACAGGGAAGAAGTTGTTCTTGAGTCGGTTAGGGAAGAAGTTGTTCTTGAGTCGGTTGGTATGTGACCTCAGACTTTTGTATCTTTTTCCCGATGGAAGAAGCTGGAAGAGAGTATGTCCGGGATGCGTGGGTCCTTGGTTATGCTGGCTGTTTTTCTGAGGCAGTGGGAAGTGTAGGCAGACTCAAAGGGTGGGAAACTGGTTTGAGTAATGGACTGGGCTTCATTCATGACCCTTTGTAGTTTCTTGGGGTTTTAGACAAAGGAGGAGCCATTCCAAGCTGTGATACAATTAGAAAGAATGCTTTCTATGGTGCATCTGTAGAAGTTAGTGAGAGTTGTAGCGGACGTGCCAAATTTCCTTAGTCTCCTGAGAAAGTAGAAGCGTTGGTGGACTTTCTTAACTATAGCATCTGCATGGAGGGACCAGGACAGGTTGTTAGTGATCTGGACACATAAAAACATGAAGCTCTCGACCCTTTCTACTTCATCCCCATTGATGTAGACAGGGGCACATTCTCCTTTATGCTTCCTGAAGTCAATGACTATCTCCTTCGTTTTGTTGACATTGAGGGAGAGATTATTGTTGTTGCACCAGCTCACCAGATTCTCTATCTCATTCCTGTACTCTGCCTCATCATTGTTCGAGATCTGACCCACTACGGTGGTGTCATTAGAAAACTTGAAAATCGAATTGGTGGGGAATTTGGCCACACAGTCATAGTTGTATAAGGAGTATAGTAAAGGGCTGAGGACACAGCCTTGCAGTGCAATGGTGTTGAGGATGATCATGGAGGAGGTTTTGTTGCCTATCCTTACTGACTGCTGTCTGTGGGTTAGGAAGTTTAGGATCCGGTTGTAGAGGGAGGAGCTGAGGCCCAGACCACAAAGTTTGGAGATCAGTCTTTTGGGAATAATGGTGTTAAAGGCTGAGCTATAGTCATAGAGTCATAGAGGTTTACAGCATGGAATCAGGCCCTTTGGCCCAACTTGTCCATGCTACTCTTTTTTTTAAACCCCTAAGCTAATCCCAATTGCCCGCATTTGGCCCATATCCCTCTATACACATCTTACCCATGTAACTATCGAAATGCTTTAAAAGATAAAATTATACCCGCCTCTACTACTACCTCTGGCAGCTTGTTCCAGTCACTCACCACCCTCTGTGTGAAAATATTGCCCCTCTGGACACTTTTGTATCTCTCCCCTCTCACCTTAAACCTATGCCTTCGAGTTTTCGACTCCCCTACCTTTAGGAAAAGATATTGACTATCTAGCTGATCTATGCCCCTCATTATTTTATAGACCTCTATAAGATCACCCCCTCAGCCTCCTACACTCCAGAGAAAAAGGTCCCAGTCTATCCAGCCTCTCCTTATAACTCAATCCATCAAGACCCAGTAGCATCCTATGAATAAGAGTCTGGCATAGATGTATTTGTTATCTAAGTGTTCCAAGGTTCAGTGTAGGGCCAGGGAGATGGCGGGCCCTATTTTACCATTTTGATTCTAAGTGCTGGGCGGACTTGAAACTGGGAGTGTTTCAGATCTGACTTTTAGACCCGTTCTCAGGTGCCCCCATATGCACCCTGCCTGAAAAAATATCAGCGATTCTGAATCATGCTGCAGAAGCCTGTGGGTGGGGCTTATCACGCCCGAAACCCTGGAACTCCGATCGCTGCTTCCAACTGAGCATTCGCAGAAAAAAAATGATAGAATGCAGCTCACCTGTCACATCGCTCCCTGGCTGGCTAATGCCTCAACCCTGGCCCTCACAGACATTGCCCCACCCCCACAACATTACTGACCCCCTTAGCCCCCACCCCCTCTGCCAGACAGACAGACACGAGCCGCTCCTCCCCTTCCCCCCCACTGATCTCAGGTAGATTGGCAGCGGACTCCCCCCCTCCCCCCCACTGATCGCAGGCAGAGTGGCAGCGGACCCCCCTTCCCCCCCACCGATCGCAGGCAGAGTGGCAGCGGACCCCCTTCCCCCCCACTGATCTCAGGCAGAGTGGCAGCGGACCCCCCTTCCCCCCCACTGATCTCAGGCAGAGAGCCATTGAACCCACCTTCCCCACTCCACCCCACTGATCTCAAACAGAGAGCCACGGACGCTTGGCACTTACCTCCTCACTAACTGGAGCACCCGAATCTGACTTTTGTGGAGCATGTCTGAGCCACCGGATGATAGTCATTAAGGCACGCTGCCTGGCTTTTCTTTGGTACCAGGATGATGGTCATCTTCTTGAAGCAGGTAGGGACCTCAGATTGGTGTAAAGAGAGTTTGAAGATGTCTGTGAATACCCCCACCAGCTGGTCTGCACAGGACCTGAGTGCTCGTCTGGGTATCCCTTCTGGGCCAGTTGCTTTCCGTGGATTGACTTTTGAGAAAGCTGCTCTGACATCGGCAATGTTTAAGTTTATTTATTAGTGTCACAAGTAGGCTTACATTAACACTGCAATGAAGTTACTGTGAAAAGGGTGACCTCGGATACACGTTCGTCCAAAGCTTCTGGGATGGAGGACATGCTCTCGCTGGCCTCTTGCTCAAAACGGGCATTGAGCTCATCAGGGAGGGGTGCATTGGAGCCGGCAATTTTACCTGCCTTCATCTTGTAGCCTGTTATGTCTTGCAGACCTTGCCATAGTCAGCGAGATTCCGTGTGGCTAGCCTGGGGTTCTAACTTGGTCCGATACTGTCTCTTGGCATCTTTGATGGATCTCCTTCAATCATACCTGGCTTTCTTGTATAGGTCAGAGTCGCCTCAGACCTGGACTTCAGCAGGCAGTGGACATTCCTGTTCATTCCTGGTTTCCGGTTAGGAAACACGCGGATTTGCTTTTTTGGCACACAGTCTTTTACACACTTACTAATGAAGTTAGTTACTGTAGTGGTGTACTCGTTCAGGCTGGTCGCAGAGTTTTTAAATACTGACCAGTCTACTGACTCTAAGCCATCCCGCAGGAGATCATCCGAGTCCTCAGACCAACATTGCACGACTTTCTTTGACGGATTCTCTCGTTTCAGTGCCAGTAGTGGCTGACAGCTGGCCCTCTTGCCTTTTGAGTCAGAGGGTGTTTGGTTCAAACCTCCTTCCAGAGACTTGAGTGCATAATTTAGACTGATGTTCAGTGTAATATTTAAGTGCTGCACTGTTAGAGGTGTTATCTTTTAGATAGGACAGTTAGGTACGGCATTTTAAAAGATCTGTACTGTGATACAAAAAAAGAGCCTGGGATTTCTCTCAGTGTCTTGATCATCCAAACAACACCTAAAACAAATGCTCTGCACATCGTTGATTGTGGGAGCTTGCTGTGCACAAATTGGTTGCAGCGTTTTCTACATTACAACTGTGACCACAATACAGTAATTACTGCATTAGCATTGAAGCACTTGGGACATCTTTAGGTCTTGAAAGGTGCTACATAAATGCAAGTCTTTTTTGAGGTAGTGACCTGTTGAATTGGACTGCTGTAAACATTACAACATGATAATCCTTAACATCAAAGAAGCATTTAACCATGCAGTTTTGCAACTGTCCAAATAAAGAACAAAGAACAAAGAACAAAGAACTGCACTGCAACAGTCCGAAAGACATGCTGGTTAGGTGCATTGGTCATGCTAAATTCTCCTTCAGTGTACCTGAACAGGCGCCTGTGTGGCGACGAGGGGATTTTCACAATATCGTCATTGCAGTGTTAATGTAAGCCTACTCATGACACTAATAATTAAATTTAATCGCTTCACAACATCTTTTTCTCTGGGTACAGGAAACAAACACCAGAATATCCATCAAATCATTCATCCTGTATTATATATCTTAGGCTAGCTTCCTGGCCTATGCACTTCAGAAATTGTCAATCTTTGCAGTCTTTTATCCCTGTAACCTGAATACTGTTCATTTAGCTCTTTTTAAACTGTTAATTGGCACAGTATTAAGTGCTTTAAAACATCCCTGGTTGTATTTTACTCATTTCTTAATAATAAAATTACAACTAAAAATTGCCAGTAAACTGACTTATATTTTACACATTATCGTTTTAAATTACATTATCAAAAAGACTAAAATATCTGTGGATCATGTGATTACTTAATAAACTCTTTGATCCTTGACTTATAGAAAGCAAATCCATCCTTTTAACCTTGTAAAAGAATGAGAACGGTCCAAAGGAATTGACAGTGGTGCCCTGAAGCACAACTCAAAGAGTGGATTTGCTGGTTCCATCTGGGATATATTTAACTCTTTCAGCTTACATAGTAATATTAATCATTTTTATCTCATCTGTCTAGATGGAGCTGTTTACAAGATTAAAATAGCTTGTTATTGTCCATCCGTTATCTCCATGCTATTTAGATCCATTCTGCAGAATTGCACAGTATTGTGGTTGAGGTGTTTTAGCAACTTGATCCCAGATTTCTTCCTATGCTGTTCTTGAACATGGCAACATTCAAAATTTATCCTGTAATGTAAATTCATTTCCTGTGATCAGAGGGAGCTTTTACCTGTAATGAAGCTAATGGAAAGGAAGTGTTGCCACTTTGACCTGCCATTAAAAGTCAATTGTTGACTTTTGGTCATCCTGATGCGTAAGGCCTGAATGAAATGGAAAATGTATTTCTATTCTGGAATACTTCCTAGCCTTTGAGAGGCAAGTGTACTTAGGACATGATCTTAGTTTCACTACACAAGATCTAATCCATAATGAAGCACAAAATGAGTTATCAGAATTTTAAGAAGTGTTTGGTAGAATAATTTGATTTGATTTGGTTTGATTTATTATTATCACATGTATTAGCATACAGCGAAAAGTATTGTTTCTTGCATGTTATACAGACAAAGCATATCATTCATAGAGAAAGAAAGGAGAGGATGCTGAATGTGTAATTACAATCATAGCTAGGGTGTAGAGGAAACAAAATCAGAAAAGATTTAGATTCATTTAAGTAAGTTTCAAGTGTCAATTTTAATTTGTTCGATGTTTTCCCACTCTAACCACCATCCTCCCAGATCCATAAAGATGTTAGCTTACAGCTTAATTTATGGCTTAGAGTGGTATTGGTACCAGGACGATGGTCCCTTTATTGTGATCTAGGTCCGAGATATAATACTTTGGAAATATCTTTATACGATTGGATCACTGGGACCCAAACGTCTCTGTTGATTGTACAGTGACCTCCCTCCACAAATGTAGTATCACATGTTTTATGAAAACAATGGCCAGGATTTTCTGGACCCGCTGAGTGTCAATAGACTTTTTGCCAGTCCACCAAATTTTCTATCCCACCCATGACAGGTTCTACCACGGGTGGGAGTGGAAAATCCTGGCCAATGCCTCACTAATATCAACGTCCTTCAATCACTGGCTAGACAAGGACAATGTTTGAACCAATAGTATCTGCACAGAATAAGATAGAGCACTTTAAGTAATGTAAAGAGATTCTACCTTCACCCTGAAGTGCGATGAAAAGATGGTATCAATATGTGCTTGCTTTGTCTGCAAAAAGACATTTACTTGTTTAGAAACAGAGTTTACAATTTCCCCCTTAGGGTTAATACTACACAAAGAGATTGGATGTCCAGATGAAGGAGTCTTTGCCAATTGTAATTGCATTATGTAATACACCTTAACAAATAATTATAGCTAGATGTTTAGACCCTAGAGTGCTCGTTGACTGATTACAAGTGAGTAATGTGAAAGTTAACAATACACCACACAAACTGAACAGGAGGTGCAATAAACATGCAATTCTCCTTCATGCCCCCCCTTCACCGAAGATCCAGAAAAAAGACTGAGATAATGATGCCACTGAAAACTCTAAGTTTTCCTTTAATTTGCAAGGAACTATCAGCGGTGACTTAGAAATTTCTGGCAATGAGAGTGAACACCTACTTGGTGTGGATTTTCAGACAATGGGATTTATTTGGGAACATCTGCTCCTGTTGGGAACACATTTCAGGAACTTGTGTACAGAGATCAGCAGGCACTGTAGGATTTCTTGTCTGGGAGCAATCATTTATAAAATGCACCCTTATATGTTCTATTTTTGAGGGCCTACGTGTTACAACATATTTTTCACAGGAAGTAATCTTGACTTTTTCAATTTTGCCAAATAAAACCTCACCATTGTTGGGGAATTCCTCTGTTAATATATCAGTCTCATTCTGAGGGAAGCCTTTATAACTTTCAGAAACTTTTAACTGTTGACTACCCATAAACTTATAATTTTCTTCAAGATGAAGGTTTTACCTACTTATTCCTTACTTTCATATCAATAGCGCTAAACCATAACAATACAGACATCATTACAAGGCACTGCTCAGTATGGCTTTGATATAATCCTTTGAAGTCAGGCCCATGTTCTGACAAAACTGTAAACTGTATAATATCCCTTTACTTTTAGAAATTCAGAATCAAAGAAAGTTGTCTCAATTGGAATTTCTGTCAAAGTGGTTAATGTTGTGGCATCCGTTATTAGTTAACCTGTCCGCATGCAATTCCTTTGGTCACTCCATCACTTTTCAACGGAAACCTTACGACATCAGGAATTTCTTTGCAGCTGTTTCAGCTCCACCACTTTAACAGAAACTCCGATGGAGGGGGTCATGTTAACAGAGTTAACGGAATTCCGGTTGGTAGGCAGTGGAAATTGTCCAGGATACATACCTAGCACAGAGGATCCAGAAATCCACAATTCTAAATTTAAACTGCCCTAACGAGTAAGGTGAGGCAGCAATTATGAAGTATATAAGATCGCTATGTTATGTTTTCAATTTAGCATAAAATAAGGAGGATCCTGTTCTCTGACTTGTCTGCCTGACAACAGGCCTAGATGAGGGGGGCTGTTAAAGATTAACGGAAGGCCCAGATTGTTTTGCTGGGAAGAAGGTATAAGGTGTTCACACTTGGAGACAATGGCAGCAGCATCTGCGCTTACAGTGGTTAGGCTGCTTGGTTCCAAAGCTCCAGGAAGCTGTTGAGAATATTGGCTGTGAACCGTTAAGCTTTAAACTGTCTATTTACTTACAAGATAAAAGAGATTTGGGGTCTCATGGATGGCTAGTCAGCTAGTTCAACCTGGATACAAGGCCCAGATGATTCATGTTGCCAGGGAGATGGGCCTTAAAAGGGGAAGGGGTTCTAAAGTATCACTGAATATCACTGACAAAGTTAGTCTGTGAGGATCTGGGGGAGGGAGAGCAGCTAAAGGTAGCAAGGTGCTATGAACTAAGGCCAGAACAGGTTCAAACAGATAGTTTATAAAAAGGTGATTACTGTGACATGGCCCTGAAACCTCTTCTTGTAATTTACTTTGTGTCAATGGCCAGTTTCGAGATTGCACGATTTTGATTGTTTCCCACTGACTACCTACATGGGACATGTAGAAAGTTGGCTGGTGGGATTTTAATGAGGCCCATGTTTGAATTGTTTTAACAGAAGGGGTAATTTTCCAACTCAGCTTGCTACCTATCTGCTAAAAACCTGCCCAGAGTTGAAATCAGGAGCTGTGCCTCTGCTGCATTTTTACCCCTGTTGCGATAGTGGGAAATCCCTAACCTATTTTTTGCTTAATAAGTGGAATAACAACAAAGTTGCAAAGAGCTGTAATTAGTGGCTGATGCAGTTATCTCATGAGATTGGCCCTTAGTGTTTTGATGTACTTGAAATCTTGTTGTGTCATCCTTTTCCGCAATTAACCGCAAGTTCGAATTTCTTTTTTAAAAGTTAGCAGTCTTTATGGAGATCATAAAAAAGTTTAACTTCCCAAAGGGTGCAAGGATCTTCTTTAAAAATGTAGATTAGGGTCCAGAGATATCATAGAATCATAGAATTAGTGCAGAAAGACTCCATTCAGCCCATCGAGCCTGTGCCGACAACAACCCCACCCAGGCCCTATCCTCATAAGCATGCATATTTACCTTGCTAATCTCTCTGTTACTGAGGGGCATTTTAACATGACCAATCAACCTAACCCGCGCATCTTTGGACTGTGGGGGGAAACTGGAGGAACCCGGAGGAAACCCATGCATGGGGAGAACGTGCAAACTCCACAATGACAGTGACCCGAGGCTGGAATTGAACTGGGTCCCTGCCACTGTGAGGCAGCAATGTTAATCGCTGTGCCACCATGCCGTCGGAATTCTCCGATCTCGTGTGTGGCTGGGATTCTCCAGTCCCACTACAGTGAATGGTTTTGGCTGAGCACCAAATTCTTACCTCTGGCAGCAGAGGTAACATTGGAGAATCCCGGTCATCATCAGGATCCAATTTTATTTTTGACGACGGATACAATAGTGATATGAGACCAACATGCAGCAAATTTCTCAGTTTAGCACACGCTCCACTAACCTCAAGTTGAGAACTGATGGTTAAATACAAGCTTCCCTGCAGAAAGTACAATGTTCCATTATTTTTTTTTAAAGTTTTGTGAAACTTGGAGTGTGTGGTTTCACCACAGGAGTTCTGTTTGTAACCTTTAGATTCATGCACATATTGACATATAGATGTAGAATATGATAGCTCTTATGTTCCTCATCTTTTCTAAAGACAGGGATTTGACTGAAGCACTTACAACTTTTGTTTTGATCATTTTAAATATAACCTTGTACAGGAGTAATAGATTCCTGTAATTTTGTAGTGAATATACTAAGACACAAAGCAAGTAATTGAAGGTTAGTGTACTAGTTTGAATGAATTTTTGCTGTCTTGCACACAGGAAAAACGTGGCTTAGTCTGAAGTCTGGAAGTCAGGATTACAATATATGACATTGGGCAGAATTTGTCTTTACGTATATTGAAATAAGAATTTAACATGGCCAATGCACCTAACCAGCACGCCTTTTGGACTGTGGGAGGAAACCCTCGCAGACTCAGGGGAGAACGTGCAAACTCCGCACAGACAGTGACCCAAGCTGGAATCAAACCCAGGTCCCTGGCACTATGAGGCTAACCACTGTGCCACCATGCTGCCCACAATTGTAACAAGAAATGAGTTTTCAAGGTTCCCACTTTTCCATCAGCTTTCTGGCCAACTTGGAAACATATGTGTTCCATTGCAGTTCAGATGTGATAACCAAGTCAAGGAGCTAAACACCAGCAAAGAATATTTACAGCCTTTTTATCTGCTAAGCCTTCTTATCTCAGCTGTCATCTGGCTAACGGCACATGTAAGCATACACTACTGAGCTTTCAAAAAGTCCACAGCAGTGTAGTTCCACCTTTTTGTGTTATTTCCCAAAGTATGGCCTTCTCCTGTGGCCTGTTAAATGTGCTAAGCTGGTTCAGTGGGGATCATATCGTGAACAAGATTCTCTGCTGTCAAGGTGTACATGACAAGTGGCATCAAGTATGCTGACCTGCTCAACTGATGATGCTAAATAACATGCTAAAAGCATACTGCTGAATGGGACTAAGTTACTGTCAACTTCCAGGCTCTCAGTATCCACTGTGTGGGGCAACTTAAAGAAATAGAAAACAAGTCTTGCATTGTCCTTTGCTCTCACTTTTCTGCAGTCTTTTTGATGACTAAATTCAGGCAATGCAGGTCTACTCATCCACACAAAGAAGGATCTATTTTCACTTTCTCGGACCAATGGAAGTAGGGAGGTAATGGAGGTGGAATTAAGTGGCTCACTGGCCTATTCATCCTTTCTCACATCTTAACTGGGGATTTATCTTGTGTGGTTCATTAATTTATGTGAATCAAGGTCCCCTAACCTCAAATCCCTCGAGGGCCTGTTCGGCAGAGTAAATGCCAGGGATGCTCTGTTCAGTAAAACCTGCAAGTCAAGAAGAATGTGAACCATTGCAACACTGGGGTCACCTGCCTGTGGATCAGCCTCCCCTTTCCTTGAAAAACTCTCTTTCTGTTCCCTGGCTCTGCCTTCAGGATGTCCAACAGAACACTGGGCCAGAGACAGTGAACTGCAGTGTGATCCCGACTGGGGCAAGCAATCCACTGCATGTTCATACCTCGAGACGGACTGGATTTCCACTGCAAATATTGGGCAACAGGCCCTCATGGTGCATTGGCCCACTGTCCAGTGTTAAAATGTCCCGAGCGTTTCCATCTAACAAATTGGCCCCGAATGAACCAACAGGGAAGCAAACCCAAAGAACAATGGAAATGGATAAGAGTGAAGGATGTTTGGTATCATTCTCTCAAGACTCAGGTCAAATGCAAGTTTAATGTTTAATCTTTGTCAACGATGGTTTGAAATTGGTCTTCAGCAGAAGTGAGAAAGGAGCGATAGTGAATTGACAACCTGACTTCAATGAAGAGAAATGTCAGGCCTGGTATAAAACAGGCTGTCAACTGACTTTCACCCATTCATGCTACTGCCAAGCCCAATTGCCACCTACATTTTACATCACACCTGCTTTGTGATGTAAAATATTCTTATTTTGCAGTTTTAAGTGTCATGCAATGGGAAGGTAACTAATTAAATATTTAAAAGAAAATAAAAGAAAAATACTGCGGATGCTGGAAATCTAAAATAAAAAACAGAAAACGCTGGAATTACTTGGTGGGTCTGGCAGCATCAGTGGAGAGAGAAACAGAGCTACTGTTTCATGTCAAGTATGACTCTTCTTCAGAACTGTTCAAAACATTAATTCTGTGGGTGGGATTTTCTTGTCCTTCCTGTCAGTGGGATGTTCTGGTCCTGCTGAAGGTGACACCCACCCCCGTGCGGTGGGATCCCTGGCGGCAGGACTGGCGAGCTACGTAAATGCTGTAGATATCAGCGGGACCAGAAGATCCGGTCAGCAGCCAATGGCGAGCCGCCTCTGACACCAGAAAACATGCCGTGGAGGTGGTGGAAAATCCTGCCCTGTGTTGCTCCACAGTTGCTGTCAGACCTGCTGAGTCTTTCCTGCATTTTCTGCCGTTATATTATTGTATTTAGAAGGTAGCCTGAGCATTTGGTCGTGGTCAGCTATGTTTGCTGTGAACACTTTCTAATTAAGTCCTGATTCAAGTCGGAGATCTGGAGCATCATTTCCATGTGGACAGGAACCTGAGCCAAGTGTAGTTCTGATCAAAGAATCCAGTTTCTTGGCAAAGCAAAGTTGTACATGTTTCTCAGGACTGAGCCGGTGGACCCGCTGCATTGGGATACTTTAGCAGCTGATTAACTTTCAGTCATTTACCCGAGTGTGACAGGATATCAAGTGAGGCTGAAGGAAGATAGATTGTTCTCAAATCCTGACAGCACAGAAGCAAAGGTTGACTGATAATGCTGTTGCAAAACAAATTGTGATAATCTTTAATATTTAACCCACAATGAATTATGACTGAGCTGGAATCGGTTCTGCTGACAAGGGAAAATGAGGCGACCTGTATTAAATCACTGAGGTGGGGTGCTGGCTGAAGCAATCATTTGCTTAAGATTTATTGCACGGAGGGATTGAGCAACTGTTCCATTGCATAGAACAACCTGATTACTGAACACCTTTAGACATTGCAGTACTGACTTCCAGCTATAAACTTTCTTGCAGGATGTGGTCAGTGCAGGTGTCCCGAGCCATATATTAACTTGCTGCACTGAGAGAGGTTCATAGAAACCTGTTTTACTGGTTCAGGAAGTAAACTTACCTTAAGATCCCAGGTGTATTAAAGAGTTTCCACTCATGTGGTGAAAGAAATAGCATCTTGCTTCACCTACGCTCAGCTTTGAAGAGATGGGCTATATTTTGCTGCCAGCTCAATGTTATTTGAGTGTCTATAAAATTACTTTTAATGATATGCTTTCTCATGCTTTGTTGTATGCAAGATGAATCTCATTAATCATGAGACACTCAGAAAGACATTATAGAGAGCTCGTTTCTCTTCAGAAGTACTCCTGTTTTATTAATTGATTACTGGAGGTGAACTGGTCACTAATCACCATTTCTCCTTCCACTTTGAACTTGTGAAAAAAAAGACCTGCTGCAATACATTGAGGTTCGAAACGAAGTTTAGATTAGAAAACCTGCATCCTATTTCTTCAGCTTCCAAAAACAATGGCTCCCGACTATTTCTTCATTCAGTTCTGAACGTTCAAATCTTGGGTGAACAACCTTCAAATTTGAATGGGCTTTTTAATCTGAACACAACCAAGACCAATGACCAAAAAACACTAACCTGACCTACCTTGCAAAGAGCGATAATCCTTTCTACATGCCAGTGTCAGTCCAAATCATTAGCAACATGAAGAAACTCAAGACAGGCAAAAATCCACACCCTGCCACAATGATTCTGGAGGGAAAACAGCAGGCCCTGACCTTCCCCAGTAATTTTCAGTGCTGCCTTGCAAATGATGGGGTCTTTTCCCACCTCAATGAAGACTAAGGACCTCAGAGGGATGGGGGACACCTGGAATAGGACATTTCTGAACCCCCTAGCCTAGTAGGACTAAGGGTACCAGCTGCCTAATAGGAAAAGTAGCACCAACTTTGGGAGTCTAGGCCAGAGAGAGGCTGAATCCCAAAGTAACAAGAATTTTCAAGGTAAGGATAAACCAAAGTAGGCCAAGGTGGCACTTGTATTTTCTTTCAAAGAGCCCCCCGCTCCTCTCACCCCCCCTCCCCCCACCCCCCACCAATGCCCTGATCCCCATTGGAATTCTTAGCTTTTTAGGCCAGACACTGCTGGTGACATGTCCACTCGCTTGGAAAATTCCAATTGGATAGTTTCTCCTTCACCCACCAATCTTGGTGTGGTCAGCATTGTAAGTCCCAGGCAGGTGCATCCCAACTTTTCAACAGAATTTTCAACACAAAGATTGTGAAGTGAGATTGGCTCAATGGCAACTTTAGTTTCTTCCCACAATGTTTTCGAACAAAAATGACTGAACTTCTCCAAGTGTGAAAAAAGAGTTTAAAAGTAAATGCGCCGGCAGCAAGCAAATCTAGGCACAACATTTAGGGGCAAAACTCCAGAAAGAAGATGCAGAACTATGCGCACACCTTCCACCACTTTTCGATGTAATGTCTCTCTGTTATTAGATTCTTCCTTAGATTCTTCTAATCCTTTGGAATACAAGCTGGAGAGATAATCCATTTAGGAACATGACATTATGAAGAGGAATAGGCCTTTCAATCCTCAAACATGTTTCACCATTCAATTGGACCATTGCTAGTTCTGAACATTCCCTTCATTTCCCTGCCTTTACTCTGTATCCTTAGCTAATACGAAAAATCTTTCAGTTGTGAAATCTCCTATTGTCCTTGCATCCACACCTATTTGGAGGATAGGGTTCCAAGTTTTTGCTAAGATTCTATGTGAAAAACCATCTAAGCCTCTGATTCCATCACATTACAACCAGCCACTCAATTGATTTACTAGTTGATTTTTCCATTGCTTGGGAAAGAAATACATTCCCTCCTCTCCTTTCTTCCATTGGGCCAGCAATGAAGACTCGATGAGCAGGGATCCGAATGAGGTATCCGACCAATTTATGAAATTACATAACAGCAATATTATCGGGCTAATTCTAAAATGGAGCAATTGTGGTGCAGCGCTTGGAAAGACCTTAGTGCACATGGGTCTGGATCTTCAATCCTGTGAGAGGAAAAGAATATAAGAATTTTAAACTACATTATTTATGCATGCTGGTCTCATTATCCAACCAGATATATGTAAATTGGCACCTTTCTGTTTTTGCAGCACGGCTCTTCATTCACTGAGTGTTTGTACCAAGTTGGTACTGGGAGGCCTGAAGGCTGTTAGTTGTAAACTTCACCACTTTAATTTAGGTTGTCAGATTAATGAGACATGCATTTAATTCCTGTTATTAAGTTGGTTAACTGGACTTTGTACATTAAAATTGTGGTTAGACATGTTCCATCTGCATTTGGACTACCTTGACAAATCTGAGAGTGGGTATTGTGTGGTAAAGACTATCCTTTAACTAACTCCTGACACGCACACACAAATGCATAGACACATGTATACACATGCACAAACACACAAAGGCACACACGCACACATAAACACACACAAACATATAAACATACAAACACACACACAAACACATGCACAAATTCACACAAACACACATGCACACACACACACACACAAACACACATACACAAACAAACACACACAAAAATATGCACAGAAACATGCATACACTTATACACACACATGCATGCACACACTCTTGTCTTGGATATAATATAAACCATGCTGCCACATAGGATGTAATTGAATAAAGCATCACGTACTTAAATGATGGCTCTGCTGCCAGGACTACTCTAGAGGAACTCTGCTGTATTCAGCAAAATGGGTGTCACAATGTGTTATAAGGTGCTGCATGCTGCACAACCTCGCCATCCTCAAAGGCACAGGTACATAGCAACCAGCTGAGAAACAGGGATAGAAAGAGGAGAAGCGGGGAGTGAATTCCCACAACTCCTTTCATGCTGGGCTGTCGGTGAACAACTTATTAAGCAACTGTAAACTCAACCCTAACTCTCCATTAGTGCCACATCTTACCTTTCCTGTGATCCTGACCATCACAGCAGCATCTTACCACAATGCAGAAGCAAAGGCCACTTCAAAATCAGCATTCTAAAATAAATTTATAAATCAAACCTTGCCATAATGCAGACAACGAAATAACTAATTAATTAACCCCTTTTTTGCATTCCAATAGTGTCCGTCTTCCATGCGATTTTGTCTGTCCCAATGCTCCTACGCAGTGCTACCATGTTAGCTTCTGTCGGGGTGAACGCAAATAACTTTTCAGGATGATATTGAGCAGAAATAAAAACAAAAAAAGCTGGATAAACTCAGCAGGACTGGCAACATCTGTGGAGAGAAACAGCGTTAACGTTCCAGATCTAAGTAGTCTTTCTACGTAACTATCCTGACTCTGGAAGACTTGGCTTTGGATTGCACCATCTTTGGATGAGCAGCAGCAGCCTAATGAAGTTAGTTGTCTGGCAAGGGAATAGCAGTGGTGGGAGAATGAATTCTGTCACCAGAACAAGAACGGCAGATTCACAGTGCCACTGACACTCTTCTGAACTGTCACCTCAGTAATCCTAGCAATGTAGTGCAGGGCAACCCTCATGCACCATCCTGATTTGGAACTATAGCACCATTCATAGAAACATAGAAACTAGAAGCAGGATTAGGCCATTCGGCCCTTCAAGCCTGATCCGCCATTCATCTTGATCATGACTGATCATCAAATTCAATATCCTGATCCCCCCTTCCTCCCATATCCCTTGATTCCTTTAGCCCCAAGAGATATATCTAATTTCTTCTTGAAATCAACTACATTCGGTGGTAGTGAACTCCACACATTCAACACCCTCAAGGTGAAGAAAGTTCCCCTCACCTCAGTTCTAAATGGTTTACCTCTTAACCTCAAACTATGACCCCTAGTTCTGGGCTCTCCCACCATTGGGAACATTCTTTTTGAATCCATCCTATCTGACCCTGTTAGAATCTTATAAGTTTCTATGAGATCCCCTCTCACTCTTCTAAACTCCAGTGAATATAATCTAACCGACTTAGTCTCCCTTCATATGACAGACCATTCCTTCAATATCACTGGATCAAAATCCTGCGACTCCCTATCTAACAGCACTGAGAGTACACCTACTCCACATAGACTGCAGCTATTCAAGATGGCAGCTCACCATCTACCTAAGTACAGTTGGGGATGGAGAACAAATGGTGGCTTTGCCCACATCCCAGAACAAATATTAAAAACTCCTTTGAACATTGATGTCTGCAGTTATGATGGCAGTGGTCTGAGACTGTGAGAGGGCAAACTGAGCTTGCATGAAGTCACTGCAAGCTTGCAGTTGGCATGAATCAGCATGAACTCCCACAGCTGCAGCCAGATGTGTGGTTCCAATTGGTTGAGCTGCAATGGAAGTTGAGGCAGCAGCCATCAGGAGCTATATCGTGGATGGGTTCCCAAGTGTTCTTCTGGGGTTGGCCAGAGTTTGCACACTGAGTGGATGGGCTCCAAGCTCTGCAAACTGCTCCCTGCCAAATTGGTACCAGGTTCTTTCACACCCCCTGGTGTTGCCCGTAGGCATTCAAGTTGCCCTTTCAATGCATAAATATTTCACTGTGCATTTCCATCAGGCTGCTTCTGTAGACCATCTAATCAAGGTCTCCATCTGAGTCATGTACAGCAGAACTCCTGTTCAACTTGTCCTTTGGCAAGTTGATATCTGTGCTGCCCTTGTCCCCTAACATACCTGCAGACCCCATTCCTGTCCAGTATGGCACCATGTGTAAATCCCAGCTCTAAGTCTTCCTCTTAAGCATGTGTCATGTCAGTATCTAAGCTAATGCTGAGCGTACCAGAGTAAGTCATGCTTTTGTTTTACCCATCATTATCTTCCTGCTCTTTCTTGCCAAATACTGCTTGGCCAGGTCAGAGTCCTTGGGTATCCGAAAGGCAAAAGGGTAGCATTGTGTCGAGGACAAATGGGAAAAGAGAAAAGGTGTCTGCTCACACCTGCAAATGTAAATCAATGAGGAGTGTGAGTGAGGGTGAAGAGGGATGTGAGAAGGAGGATTAGGTATGAGCATACATACCATCAACTTTGTTTCAACCTTGCTGTGTGATGGCTGCTTCTATAATTGTTATTGCCCTCTCCTTTGCTGTAAGGACATACAGTCATGTCAGTTAGGTATATAAAGATCTGGTTATTCATCACTTAGTCCTGCAAGAGAAAAGGAAATGTGTCTGTGTGTGTTGTACTGTGGACCTGAACATCCTCGGAAAATCCAACTGCATTGGATTGCCACTCCGTTCCCACTTTCTTATCTTTAATTTTTTTTCCAGCCTGTCTTGCCCAACATTCTGACTGAGGCTAGGTGAGATTCAGGCAGTGAAGCGTGCCCCCGGGGGCCTAGATTGGAAGTGCAGCTAATTGGAAAGGAAGGAGATCACATCCCTTTTTTACGGCATTGGCTGCCATAAACCATGTAAGTTAAAGGTCCATTGAAGTTTAAAGGTCTCTGACAAGGCAGGGAGAAGGTAAGTATGTAAATAAAGTGGATTTAGGGGGTGGGGGGAGAAATCGGAGGTCGAGGGTTTGGAGCTTAGAGGTCAAAGTGAGGAAAGTTGGGGGGTTCGGAAATCAGGGGATCAGAGGTGGGGAGCTCAAAAGGGCAAAGTCAGGGGAAAGGGTGAGTGGGGTTAGAGGTCAGGGGTTGGAGGTGGCAGGATGAGGGAAGATCAGATTGGGCAGCCACTCAACAAGACACTTAGCATTGGCTGCACAATACCATCCTTTAAATGAGCCGAAGCACAAATGGTGTATGCTACATGCATGGGAATAATGCCACACACCTCTCCTCTTCCTCCCTTTCTCTGCACACACCCCCTCCCTCTTCCCTCACACTGCAGATCCCTCCCTCTCACTTTTCCCTCACTCGGCACAATCTTCCCTCTCCTTTACTCGAAACATTCCCTCCCCTCCCTCGACCCAAAGTCTATACACCCATCCCCCTCCCTCATTCTGCCTTGCCCCAACACCCACCCCCCACCCCCATTGTGATCCCCACACAATTCTGGGGGTTATTCAAGTTTACAACCAGGGCATCTGTATAATTAAAACCACTGATGCCTCAGAAATTTCATGGCACGCATCACTTCTTGAGGCATTTGTCAAATTAGTCAGTAATTTATAGCAGCAGATAATTCCAGCACTGGGCAAGAAAGTGGCAGATGGAATATAACTGAGGGAAGTGTGGAACCATCCGTTTTAGAATCATGTGGCAGGATTTTACCGTTTCGGGATGAATGGTCAATGGACCTTTCCATTGTCCGCCCCTCACCCACTCCAATTCTGTGGCAGGTGGAACGGTAAGATTCTGGCCATAGAATCATAAGATAGAATCACAGAATTCATACAGTGTAGAAGGAGACCATTCAGCCCATCAGACTGCAACAACAACAATCCTACCTCGGCCTTTCCCCGTAATCCCACAGATTTATGCTGCTAGACCCCCTGACACTAAGGGTCAATTTAGCATGGCCAGTCAACCTACCCTGCACATCTTTGGACTGCGGGAGGAAACTGGAGCATCGGGAGGAAGCCCACGCAGACACAGGGAGAATGTGAAAACTCCACACAGACAATGACCCCAGGCTGGAATTGAACCTGAGTCCATGGTGCTGTGAGGCAGCAGTGCTAACCACTGTGCCACCGTGCGGCCCCTAATTTTGATAGGAAGAATGGAAAAGTGGGATATTCTTTCTGAGGTGTATGACCAGACAATGTTAATATTCAGCTGGATTTGGGGGATTCTGGTACCTGAATCACATAATGTGCAGGTCCAACAAGCAATTAGGCAGGCAAAACATATGTTAGCTTCATTGCAAGGGAGAAGAGTATAAATGTAAGGATGCTTTGGTGTTGGTGGGATTGCATCTAAAGTACTGTATACAGTTCTGGTTACTTTAGTAAGGAAGGTTGTTATTGTCTCAGAGGGAATGCTTCAGATGTTCACCAGATTGATTCCTGGGATGACAGGACTGTCCAACAAGGAGAGGTTGTGTAAAGTGGGCCCATATTCTCTGGAGAAGAATGAGCGATGATTTCATTGAAATGTATAACATTTTCAGAGGGCTTGACAGGATAGAAACTGAGAGGCTGGATCAAGCTAAGTCTTAGAATAAAGGGTCAACTATTTAAGACTGGGAATGAAAAGAGATTTATTTGCTAAGAGGGTAATGAATCTTTGGAATTCTCTGATAGAGAGCTGTTGATATTCGGTCAATGAATACATTCAAGGCTGAGAGGGATAGATATCTGGGCCGTAGGGGAATCAAGGGATATGGGATAGGGTAGCAAAGTAGGACTCATGTTAAAGTTCAGCCATGGTAGTATTGAATGATGAAACAGGATCCAGGAGCCTTATGTTCTACAGTTGCTCCTAATTCTTATCTAACAGTAAACCAAAAATAAAAAATGCTGGGGAAACTCAGCAGGCCTGACAGCATCTGTGGAGAGAGAATAGAGCCAACATTTCAAGTCTGGATGATCCTTCATCAAGACTCATTGTAGGAACTGAAATGAGTTGCTGATGTTTGTTGTGCAACTTGGGGCCATTTTGACCCATTCTGGTATGGGCCAATGGTTGCACTGGTTGTCGCCTCCGGAGAAGTCTTGGGAAGAGGTGGCAGAGAATGGGAAGAGAGTTGGTGTAGTTAGACATGGCTTGTTGTAGTGCAGGCACATTGGAACACCAACACTTCCAAGCTCCACTACGAGTCACAATAAATTGTTAATAAATTGTAAACATCCTTCTCCACTGCTGGGTCAAAATTCAAGACCTCCTTTCTTAACAGCACCATGGGAGTACATTTACCACACAGTCTGCAGCTCCTCCGACATTCTCAGGGGTAATTTGAGATGGACAATAAATATTGACCTTGTCAGCAACATCCATATCCTAAAACTGAACAAATACGAAAGAAACAGCCCCTGGCATCTCTCATAATGCCTGGCCTGTATCAATAGCTATGTTGCATAACTTTCAAAAGCTGTCAGCAGTACTGTTTTAAACAAGTTTATGAATATGGTGAAAGGGTTGCCCAGATCACAGAATCACTGGATTGTTACGGTGCAGAAGAAGGCCATTTGGCCCATCAGGGCTGCACTGGCACTCCAAACGAACGCCATGGCTCAGTGTTTTCCCCATTCCCCTACACATTGTTTCTATTCAAATAATCATCTAATGCCTCTTGAATTTAACCTGCCTCCACCAAATTTCCAGGCAGTGCATTTCAGGCCCAAACCACTCGCTGTGTGAAGATGTTTCTTCTCACATCACATTTGCTTCTTCTGCAAATCACTTTAAGCCGGTGCCCTCTCATTCTTGATCTTTTTACAAGTGGGAACAGTTTCTCCCTATCTACTCTGTCCTGCCCCTCATAATTTTGAACGTTTCTATTAAATCTCATCTCAGCCTTCTTCTCTCCAAGAAGAACAGTGTCAATCTCTCTAATCTATCCTCAAAACTGAAGTTTCTCATTCCTGGAACCATTCTTGTAAGCCTCTTCTGCACTCTCTCCAATGCATTCACATCTTTCCTATAATGTGGTGCCCAGAACTCTACGCAATACATCAGCTGAGGTCTAACTGGTGCCATGTCTAAGTTCAGAATAATCTCCTTGCTGTTACTTTTTACTTTTCGCCCATATTAAGAAAACCCAGAAGACTATATACTTTATTAACTGCTCACTTCACCTGTCCTGCCACCTTCAATGATCTATGCACAAATACACCCATGTCCCTCAGCTCCTGCACCTCTTTAAGAATTTTATCCCTTAGTTTATATTGGCTCTCCATGTTCTTCTTACCACCTCACACTTCTCTGCATTGAACTCCATCTGCCACCTATCTGCCCACTCCAACAACTTGGCTATGTCCTTTCAAAGTTCTACACTGTCTACTTCACACTTTACAATATTTCCAGGTTTTGTATCATCCGCAAATTTTGAAATTGTCCCTTGCATACCAAGATCTCTATCATTAATATATCTTGACAGAAGCCAGAGGGTGGTTGTAGAGGGTTGCTTTTCAAACTGGAAGTCTGTGACCAGCGGTGCGCCTCAGGGATCAGTGCTGAGTCCACTGTTATTTGTCATTTATATTAATGATTTGGATGAGAATATAGGAGGCATGGTTAGTAAGTTTGCAGATGACACCAAGATTGGTGGCATAGTGGACAGTGAAGAAAGTTATCTCCAATTGCAACGGGATCTTGATCAATTGGGCCAGTGGGCTAACGAATGGCAGATGGAGTTTAATTTAGACAAATGCGAGATGATGCATTTTGGTAGATTGAACCAGGGCAGGACTTACTCAGTTAATGGTAGGGCACTGGGGAGAGTTACAGAGCAAAGAGATCCAGAGGTACATGTTCATAGCTCCTTGAAAGTGGAGTCACAGGTGGACAGAGTGGTGAAGAAGGCATTCGGCATGCTTGGTTTCATCGGTCAGAACATTGAATACAGGAGTTGGAACGTCTTGTTGAAGTTGTACCAGACATTAGTAAGGCCACACTTGGAATACTGTGTGCAATTCTGGTCACCCTATTATAGAAAGGATGTTATTAAACTAGAAAGAGTGCAGAAAAGATTTACTAGGATGCTACCGGGACTTGATGGATTGAGTTATAAGGAGAGGCTGGATAGACTGGGACTTTTTTCTCTGGAGCGTAGGAGGCTGAGGGGTGATCTTACAGAGGTCTATAAAATAATGAGGGACACAGATCAGGTAGACAGTCAATATCTTTTCCCAAAGGTAGGGGAGTCTAAAACTAGAGGGCATAGGTTTGAGGTGAGAGGGGAGAGATACAAAAGTGTCCAGAGGGGCAATTTTTTCACACAGAGGGTGGTGAGTGTCTGGAACAAGCTGCCAGAGGTAGTAGTAGAGGCGGGTACAATTTTGTCTTTTATAAAGTATTTAGATAGTTACATGGGTAAGATGGGTATAGAGGGATATGGGCCAAATGCGGACAATTGGGATTAGCTTAGGGGTTTTAAAAAAAAAGGCGGCATGGACAAGTTGGGCCGAAGGGCCTGTTTCCATGTTGTAAACGTCTATGACTCTATAACTCTATATGTCAGGAAAAGCAAGGTCCTAAGATCGACTTCTGGAGAACAGCAATACAAACCTTTCTCCAGCCTAAAAAGCCGGTGGCACAGTGGTTAGCACTGCTGCCTTACAGCGCCTGGGACTCAGATTCGATTCCAGGCTTGGGTGACTATCTGTGTGGAGTTTGCATGTTCTCCCTATGTAAAGTTTTCAAGTGAAGTTTGTTTATTAGTCACAAGTAAGGCTTATATTAACACTGCAATGAAGTTACTGTGAAATTCCCCAGTCTGCGTAGATTTCCTCTGGGTGCTTCAGTTCCTCCCACAGTCAGGCTAGGTGAATTGGTCATGATAAGTTGCCCCTTAGTGTCCCAAAATGTGTAGGTTAGGCAGATTGGCCATGCTAAATTGCCCCTTAGTGTCCCAAGATGTGTAGTTTAGGGGGATTAGTGGGGCAAATGCATGGGGTTACAGGGATAGGGAGGGGGGGGCGGTGGACCTGGATAAGATGCTCTGTCAGAGACTCGGTGCAGACTTGATGGGCTGAATGGCCTCCATCTGCACTGTAGGGCTTCCAAGATTCAATATCCATTGACCATTACTCTTTGCTTCCCACTATTCAGCCAATTTTATATCTGCGTTGTTACTGTCCCTTTTATTCTTGAAGGAGTTGTCTGGAATGTTGCTGGAATTTTGGGACATTTAACACCAAATTCCAAACAAGTTTTCCTTTGCAAGTCTTCATTTTGCCTTTATCTTTCTGTGAAAGCAAGACAAAGGTCAGTCAGGCTATGGTGAGACAGGAGGCAACCACTTAACAATAATCTGACATTGATTTTCCCCGTTTCCTTTATCCACAGGTTTTCTCTTTAACTTATTACATGAAACAGAAACTGTAAAGTGATCGTGTGCAAATGAGCTTGATTTATTAGCTATAAAAGAATCAGCAGGAAATACATTAAAGGTGGTTGAAGCATGTCTGTACTGCTCCGACTTTGAACATTATACCTAAAGTAAACGTAAAATTAAAGTTGAGGATTTGAAATTGCAAATACCACATGAGAAAGCAATATTATTGCTTTCTTCTTTGACGTACAGATTGAATTTCAAGCTTCAAGAATAAAATGGTGGAGCAGTGTAGAAACTTGCCCACGTGTGACATCAGCCTTAAACCTGTGTGAGGTCTCTTCCAACATGCACTAGCATCACAGAAATGGACAAATACACACACCCAGCTCCAACGCGGTAGTTATCCCAAATCAAACAGGTTTGACCCATCAAGCCAGATTATTCCAGGCACCTCATGCAATATATAATCCCTACCACATGAAAGGTCAGTATTTGAAACTGGCTGTCATTAGTATTGACCAAAGCGGGGGAAAAAGCATTCACTATTTTCATTAAGCTCAATTTCAAAGTTGCCAGTTTTCCCTGTCTTCAGCGCTCCATTTATTTTGTGCAGATAGAGCCAGGGGCCAGTGTTTTATTGCAAATTAAGCCAGTGATTGATGTCAGCACTGCGGATTCCTGTGACCATGAGGTTGCTAGGAGTCGGCAGGTTGTCTCTCTCCATCTCTTCAAGAGATTTTTTTTTTTTACCCACCACTGACACCACAAGCATGGTTTGTCTCGAGTCAGAGCTGGAGTTGCACACTCTGCCTCCTACCTCAGGCCAGAACCGATTGTTTCTTTCAAGAAGCTCTTTCAAGAGGATATCACTTCCACAGATACACGTGGGACATTTGCTGAGATAAATTCCCCGGTAAGGGCAACTGAGAGATAAATACTATACCTCACCCTCCCCTCCCCCACCCCGTGCCAGCAGTTTGGTTTAGTGCACACTGCCCATTAAACTTCGGCACGGTAGCACAGTGGTTAGCACTGCTGCTTCACAGCTCCAGGGACCTGGGTTCGATTCCCGGCTTGGGTCACTGTCTGTGTGGAGTTTGCACATTCTCCTCGTGTCTGCGTGGGTTTCCTCCGGGTGCTCCGGTTTCCTCCCACAGTCCAAAGATGTGCAGGTTAGGTTGATTGGCCATGCTAAAATTGCCCCTTAGTGTCCTGGGATGCGTAGATTAGAGGGATTAGCGGGTAAAATATGTAGGGAATATGGGGGTAGGGCCTGGGTGGGATTGTGGTCGGTGCAGACTCGATGGGCTGAATGGCCTCCTTCTGTACTGTAGGGTTTCTATGATTTCTATGATTTCTAAACTGGACACGTTGCTGAAGGTTTTCATCTTAGATTCACCAAGACAAATGCAAGAATGCCAACTTTCAAACAATCACAACAATTTATACTACAAGAGAAAAGGATGCTGGTTGGTTGGCAAGTCACCTCTAATTGGCTGAGGAATTGAGAGGGAAAAAGAGAACGGATCCTTACGCATGAAAGTATGCTGCTTCCAGCAAGCATCAATGAACCATTTTATAAGCTTGGCTTCTTTACTTAAACTGGTTGTAAGTGTAACTATTAGCACATGCAACGTTGTTCAACAAGTGCTGGCGATCACGGAATCACATCTAACAGTAGATGATTTGTTTTGGGTTTAGCAAGCCCAGGATCATTGAATCATAGAATCCCTACAGCGCAGAAGGAGGCCATTTGGCCCATTGAGCCTGCACCAACAACAATCCCACCCAGGCCTTATCCCTGTAACCCCACATATATACCCTGCTAATTCCCCTAACACTAAGGTACAATTTAGCATGGCCAATCCACCTGATCTGCACATCTTTGGAGTGGGGAGGAAACCGGAGCACTCAGAGGAAACTCATGCAGATACACCCAGAGGAAACTCATGCAGATACAGGATGAACATGTAAACTCCACACAGATAGTCACCTAAGGCCAGAATGGGTCCCTGGCACTGTGTGGCAGCAGTGCTAACCACTGTGCCACCATGCCGCCGTTGATGGTTGATTATGTTCCTTTCCTGGATTGGATGTGTTGAATGACACTTCAGGAAGATAAATCAAAGAAGTTAAAGGGTCATAAGGGTGTTAAATACCAGCTCTATCTTTCTGTGGTGAGTTTAACTGGTTCTTAATGCACAAATGCAGCAATATTTTGAAACTGAGTTTTCGCGTAGCTAATGGTGGCACAGAGAAAATTGTCCAATAGTCTAAGTTGCAACTAACAGATTACTTCCACCTCCCCACAAATTGCTGAACAATTAATACTCGAATAGCTGTGTACAAATTAAATACACTGGCATTTTTCCAGCACATTCTGAGCAAATAAAACACAATGTAAATTAGTTCACACTTTACTGATATGGAAAGATATAGCCATCACTGATATATTTCTAATATGACTTTTAAAGCTTAGATTCAAATAATTGTTTTTCTCTTTTATTTTCAGTTAGTTACATTGTACAAAATAGTTTTTTGCCCTGACTCCCACACACAAGAAGCAAATACTTCTGTTTGATTATTCACCATTTGTCTCTGCCCTAGCATTTCTTCTCATTATTCTCAAAGATTTTTTGCTCTTACTCTCCAGAGTAATTTATAGTAATTGTTGAACCTGTCATTGGGGTCGGCCTGTAACAGGGAGATTTTCCCGCTGCTACATCTCCAACAATCAGGACCGTGACAAAGTTTTTAATTGTCGTGTTCTAGTCCTTCTTCATAACACAAAATGAGTTCATCCTATCGATTCTGTTAACTTCAATTTAAAGTTGGGATGGCTCCGCGCCTTAGCCAAAATGAAGCTAGAGTCTGGAATTCAGAAGTCCCGGCCACGGACCTGACACCCGCCATTTTCACCAGGGATGTGGAACAGGGGCAGGATGTATTTTGCACATCTGCAGTTCATGGAGACAGCAGCTCATTCAAAACTGCAGTTATCTTCGAACAGAAGCATCTTTCATTACCCAGATTTCCACAGCACGGCTTGGGGTTTTAGACATTTGTAGAAAATTGGAGAGGTCAGGTACCCTTCGAGAGATGACCCTTTGAGAGAGGTCCAAATACCCCCTTTGGAGAGGTCCAGGTACCTTTTGGTATTGTTAAAGATAGACATGAATTTGCATAAAAAGTGGATATGGTCTGTGAAACTGTCAAGCTGTCAAGTCATTTAAATCCCCTGCTCTTTAAATTAAATTAAAAACAGCTTGCAGTTGAAAAAATTCAATGCTTGCAATTTTAGTTGATGGTTGTTGACATAAACCTCAGGACTATTATTATGGGATTAGCGCTGCTCAACTGCTTCCACAACCTCTTATTTCAATGGGGAGTCTGTAAGCACAGTTTCATTGGCAGCTCCAAGGGGTCGGAGATTTATTGTCTTTGATGTGGGGCTATGAATACAAATGCTTGTTTTTATGAAAATAATGTTTCTTTTAATAAGGGGTTCAGTAGTTGAAAGAATTTAAATAAATTGAATGGACTTTTATTAGTGAGAGTGTTTTCCAACATAGTAAAATAGTAATAGTTATTTCACCTTACCATGGTTCCCATGGTGGATACTGGGTGAGTTGGCATGGAGGGTGTTGGATGGAGAGCACTAGTTGGCATGAGTTGGCATAAGGCTATAAGGGCCATAGGGATACGTGGGGGAGCATGAGTTGGCACTCAGAGAAATGTATGAATTTTCAGCACAGATAGAAATATGTATGACCTGACAGCCATTACAGAAACATGGGGTGGGACTTTCCCATATCCCTTGTGGTAGGCTTAATGGTGGGAGGCAGGGGAAGGAGAATACAGCGGAAGGTCCAAAACTTGGTTTCACCCCAACATGAAATGATGGTGGGATCATCCGCCACTACCTACCATGGAGTCTGGCATAAAGATGATTTGCATCCCATTAATGAGATGTAGATTAAGGTCCAACCAGAATTGCAACATCCACGATTGATATTCTGCAATGACAGCAAGAAATCACAGCAACCTCATACTCATCTGGACCAGGGTAGTGTGTGAAAGTTAGACTTACTTTAAGAAAGCCTTGGGTAGCTAGCGGAGATCCAAGGGGAAGATGGAGGCCTCCAGCAACAGGACCCTGAAACACCACATGTAGTACTAGATGGTTGGAACATTATTCACGTGGATCTTCTCTGTTCAGCAGTATCCAGGTTGTTCTTGGTGCAGCAACTTCACCCAGGGATCAGTCCATCATCAAAAGACTTCACTCCTGGCTCAGTCTATCATCAAGAGATCCGTCAGCTGCAGGAGGTACTGTTGGGCGGGAAGAGTCTGTTGGGGGAAATGGGAGGGCAAAGAAGGAAGCTTATTGATGCCCTCAATGCCTGAGCTCTCTGTGTGAAAGAGAGGCAGTGGCCTCTCTACCTGCAGAGTGATGGACTGCAGTGGGGCATGAACTTCAAGTATTGCCACTGAGGCCCAGGTCTCCTATACCATCAATTGTGGCCAGTGCAAACAGCTGAGGGTTCATTTATTCTGGCAGCTTGGCTGAGGTTGTTCATCCTCTTCGGGCATTGGAAGGCATGACCATTGGAGGCCCAGGGCGCTGACTGCGTGGCAACCTGCTCCCATGCAGGGCTGGCCTTCCCGCTCGGCCTCTTCCTTCTCTCAGCTGGGCACAGGACATCCATCCTGTTCTCCACTGGTCGAAGAGTACGCCCAGGGATGAGTGGCTAAACTTTGGTGCCAGAGCTCTCTGTCTTGTTCTTGCCATATTATTTGTTCTTGTAGTAAGTTACTGTCTGGGTGCCTTTTAAAAATGGCACGTGGGTATAATGGCAGGGCACACGCCACCTTGGCTACCTGCCAATGTAATATGTTGGGAAACTCCTGACTGCATAATTAATGAGGTGGGGGGTCAAGTGATACCGAGTGAATTCCTGATGGCCTCCTCGGCAGAAAATACTCTCCATTTCTGCTCCTGTCACAGGTCTGAGTCCTGGGTGGAAAAATGCCACCGATGATTGCAAGGTGACCAAAGCTGCAGCCTGAATATGAAAGGGTATTTGACATTTTGAAAAGGTAGGAAGTAGGAAAAGTTGATGGTGCAGCCTTGTTCATTGAGGATGTCTTTAGTACAGTTGTGGGAGATGATCTTGGCTCAAATGAGCAGATGTAGAATCAGTATGGGTCGAGATAAGGAATAGTAAGGAAAGAGATCACTTGTGAGAATAGTTTATACGTCCCCTGCCAGTAGTTATACAGTAGGACAGGGTATACAGTAAGAAATATATGGGGCAACCATAAGACCATAAGACCATAAGACATAGGAGCGGAAGTAAGGCCATTCGGCCCATCGAGTCCACTCCACCATTCAATCATGGTTGATTTCAACTCCATTTACCCGCTCTCTCCCCATAGCCCTTAATTCCTCGAGAAATCAAGAATTTATCAATTTCTGTCTTGAAGACGCTCAACGTCTCGGCCTCCACAGCCCTCTGTGGCAATGAATTCCACAGACCCACCACTCTCTGGCTGAAGAAATTTCTCCTCATCTCTGTTCTAAAGTGACTCCCTTTTATTCTAAGGCTGTGCCCCCGCGTCCTAGTCTCCCCTGTTAATGGAAACAACTTCCCTACGTCCATCCTATCTAAGCCGTTCATTATCTTGTAAGTTTCTATCAGATCTCCCCTCAACCTCCTAAACTCCAATGAATATAATCCCACGATCCTCAGACGTTCATCGTATGTCAGGCCTACCATTCCTGGGATCATCCGTGTGAATCTCCGCTGGACCCGCTCCAGTGCCAGTATGTCCTTCCTGAGGTGTGGGGCCCAAAATTGCTCACAGTACTCCAAATGGGGCCTAACCAGTGCTTTATAAAGCCTCAGAAGTACATCCCTGCTTTTGTATTCCAAGCCTCTTGAGATAAATGACAACATTACATTTGCTTTCCTAATTACGGACTCAACCTGCAAGTTTACCTTTAGAGAATCCTGGACTAGGACTCCCAAGTCCCTTTGCACTTTAGCATTATGAATTTTGTCACCGTTTAGAAAATAGTCCATGCCTCTATTCTTTTTTCCAAAGTGTACGACCTCGCACTTGCCCACGTTGAATTTCATCAGCCACTTCTTGGACCACTCTCCTAAACTGTCTAAATCTTTCTGCAGCCTCCCCACCTCCTCAATACTACCTGCCCCTCCACCTATCTTTGTATCATCGGCAAACTTGGCCAGAATGCTCCCAGTCCCGTCATCTAGATCGTTAATATATAAAGAGAACAGCTGTGGCCCCAACACTGAACCCTGCGGGACACCACTTGTCACCGGTTGCCATTCTGAGAAAGAACCTTTTATCCCAACTCTCTGCCTTCTGTCTGACAGCCAATCGTCAATCCATGTTAGTACCTTGCCTCGAATACCATGGGCCCTTATTTTACTCAGCAGTCTCCCGTGAGGCACCTTGTCAAAGGCCTTTTGGAAGTCAAGATAGATAACATCCATTGGCTCTCCTTGGTCTAACCTATTTGTTATCTCTTCAAAGAACTCTAACAGGTTTGTCAGGCACGACCTCCCCTTACTAAATCCATGCTGACTTGTCTTAATCCGACCCTGCACTTCCAAGAATTTAGAAATCTCATCCTTAACGATGGATTCTAGAATTTTGCCAACAACTGAGGTTAGGCTAATTGGCCTATAATTTTCCATCTTTTTTCTTGTTCCCTTCTTGAACAGTGGGGTTACAACAGCGATTTTCCAATCCTCTGGGACTTTCCCTGACTCCAGTGACTTTTGAAAGATCATAACTAACGCCTCCACTATTTCTTCAGCTATCTCCTTTAGAACTCTAGGATGTAGCCCATCTGGGCCCGGAGATTTATCAATTTTCAGACCTTTTAGTTTCTCTAGCACTTTCTCCTTTGTGATGGCAACCATATTCAACTCTGCCCCCTGACTTTCCTGAATTGTTGGGATATTCCTTAAAAGATACTGCAATAAAAGTCCAAAAATGTGCAGCTTACATTGATTGGCCATGCTAAATTGTCCCTTAGTCTTGGTTAGGGGAATTAGTGGGGTAAAAATGTGGGGTTACATCGATGGGGCCTGGTTGGGATGCTCTGTCGGAGAGTTGGTGCGGACTCAATGGGCTGAATGGCCTCTTTCTGCACAGTAGGGATTCTAATAAAAATAGAGGACTTTACATGTCGCTTGGACAAATCAGGTTGGTAAAAGAGAGTTCAGAGAGTATATTCAGTACAACTTCCTGGAGTAGAATGAACCAAAACTAACCAGGGAGAAGACTATTCCAGACCTGTAATGAGCAATGAGACAAGGTTAATCAATAGCCTCAGTGAAGGAGCCTCTAGGTGATGGCAATCATAACATGATCAGCTTCATGTTCAGTTTGAAGGGGAGAAGTGTGGGTCTAAGACTAGTCTTTTAAACTCAAATAAAGGTGAATATGAGGGCTTTGAAAACAGATTTAGCTAAAGTTAACTGGGAAACTAGGCTGAAATGTAAGACAGTAGAGATGAAGTGACAGACTTTTAAGGAAATATTTAATAACCCTCAGCAAAGATTTATCCCAGTGAGAAAGAAAGACTCTTTTAGAAAGATGCATCATCCTTGGTTGAACAAGGAAGTTAAGGATAGTATCAAAATTGAAAGAAGCACAATACAAATCTGCTAAGATTAGTGGTAAGTCAGAGGATTGGTCATATTTTAAGAATTAGCAAAGAATGACTAAAAAAAAATAAAGAGTGAGAAAGAAGAGTATGAGAGAGTATGGCTAGTAATTTAAAAGCAGATAGTAAATGTTTGAGTGAGCAAATATTTGGCAGATAAAGTATAATGTGGGAAAATATGAAGTTTTACTACAGCTGTACAAGGCCTTGGTGAGATCATATCCGGGATACCGTGTACAGTTTTGGACACCTTACTTGGAAAAAAAGATATAATTGCATCAGAAGATGTTCAGAGAATGTTCACTCAACTCATTCCTGGGATGAGGGGCTTATGTTCTGATGAACAGGTTGGGCCTATGCCCATTGGAGTTTTAAAATATACAAGATGCTGAGAGGATTTGATAGGGTAGATACCGTAGGATGTTTCCGCTTGTGGAGGAGACTATAAACCACAGGATGGAGTTTGAGAATTAAAGGTTTACTGTTTAATTTGAGGACGAAGAGCAGCCTTTTCTCTCAAAGGGTTGTTCGTATGTGGAATTCCCTTCCCCAGAGAGCAGTGGAGGTTGGGTCATTGAACTTATTCAAGGCAGAGTTAGATAGATTTTGATAGACAAGAGAATCAAGGATAATGGTGGAGGTGGGGGGGGAGTGCAGATGGTAAAGCGAAGTTTGAAATGGAACATTCATATGTGGAAATGATAAGAGAATGGGACAAAGACAATAGTTGTTTCACACAGTTGGCACTGGTAAAAGTACAATGACCAAATGGCCTCTGTCTGTTTTGCAAAATGTTATGATTCCAGTATACCCGTCAGAATGTATGTCACTGTTCTGTTTGTTAGAAAAGCTGTATAGTTATTTACCTCTTTTGCAATGAGGCAATTAATGTGAAGACAACTCGTCACACAAACCCCTGAGGAATAATTTGCGATTTTATTCAGTCAGATGCTATCTATTCAGCAATGTGTTCCTTATTATTTGTACAGTTCTACCTGTGGTTTAAATTTGAAAAACACACAGGAAATGGTGTTGCCTGTGGATAAGACCTCCAAATCCATTTGTGACTTTACCACTTGTAGGTTACAAGGTCTTCCAGACTGTCAGGCATAAAGTGCATGTCCTGCTGGTTGCCATTGTGCATTCTCTATGGATGCTGCATGCTGCTAAAGACATTGCACTGAGCTTAAAATGCTTAGAAGGGGAATTCTTTGTACTTAGCGTGTCTTCTCTCGGAACACAGTTCATTTTCCAAAAGTGACAGTGGAAGTGTTTTCATTTGTGACCCAACTTGAAGCTGGGGTTGGGGGGGTGCGGCGCATGGGGGGAACCTTTCTGCCTCCCGTGGAATTAATTCCTGCAATTTCACTGCTCAGTCATGTTTGCATTTTAAAAAAAAACACACCATGGACTAGGTCGGTCCACATTAAACACTGGCCCTGCTTTACATCGCTGCATATTGTGATTCACTTCAAATCAAATTACAACTTTTAATCACCATTAGTTCCACAGCAGTACTTAAAAGCCATTCTCGCTCAAAAGTTCAGCAGACTGTAGCTAACAAGTTGACATTCAGGCTACATTAGACACCAATGGCTGGTTGCATAAGTGCCTTGTTAATGATTTATGAAATGTCTACACAGGCAACCCAGAATCGCCTCATGCAAACAATTGGTTACTTATTACCAGATACACTCAATAGCAATGCTTTGGGTCCTTTTGAAAAAAAAAAGAAAGCCTACATAATCTGGAAGTTGGCACAGCATGGCTTCATTTTTGGCACTGTGTCGTGTTATTTTGTGTTCCGTTATACCCCTAATGGTCGTCTCAGACATGTGCTGCCATTTCTTGTGTTAAAAAAAAGTAAGCGAAAGAAAAGAGAAATCTTGATTGTCCTGTCACCCAGTTGCACATGAGCCACTACGTGCCTAACCTAGAGCTGGGAGGACTTTGATAATTGGCTGCTGCACAATAAGGTCATTGTGCAGTGCTGATTTTCGGAAGTGACCCTAAAACTTGCATGATAAGTAAACAGAGGGAAGGAAATAATCAATTTAGAGCTTTTACTGAACAAGTTCTTATCTTGATCTTGCTTCAGTATTGCACTGCTGGTTAAATATTATATGGCAGTGTGTCCCAAAAATATTTAAAGGGACAGTATCACTCCACTAAAATAAATGCCCCAAGAGAGGTCACGGGGGAAAATTTTTAAAAAGAGTGGGATAAGTGTTAGTGAGGAACGTGAAGTGAGTGTCGATATTGAATGATGGCATCAGCACGAATCCTGGTTGCTTGTAATGACCGGGGCTTATTCCTGTATGACTACTATGCCAACCATCAATATTTCTATCCAATTTCCTGCACGATTACAAAGGAGATTGCATTCACTGAATTTAATCACTTTACTGAGTTCACAGGTTGATTCTGTTCAATGTTGGAGAAGGCTGCAATGCGAGGAAAGGTCAATCCCCACTGCCCCCAGTGCCTGCGCCTCCAACGCACCCCCCCCCCACCCCGCCCTCCCTCACCGCCACCTTCCTCCGCATCCCCTGTCCCACCCACCCTGCCACCGCCTGGCTCTCAGATGCAGCCTGAGAGGTGTAGGCAGAGATCAGGGCGAGAAAGCAAGTCATTTCCCCACAAAGTGGGAAGAAGAAGCCCAGCAGCCTCATTCCAAAAGCCAGGAGCAAGTGAATTCCCTTTGTATCACCCCAAGGACCAGAGTACAGTGCAGCGAGTAATTCAATGTCCTGACAATGTCATTCACCATCTGCAGCCTGCTTTCCCTCAGATTAGGAACAGCGGTGAGCTGTAGCCTCAAGCGTGTGACAGTGGAGCCATGAGCCAGGCAAGTGTTACTTTCCTCCGGGATGTCGGCACATCCTGCACCACGACCCACCATGATACCAGAAACTCTGCTGGGACACACAGACAGACAACCCTGCTGCAATAGTCTGCAGACAGGCCTTCATAAGCTTGAGCTCCTGGAGTTACTGATGGTGTGTATTGCAAAGATTCCAATATCATGCAGAGGTTTATCATCAGCTCTGTTGTAGCCACTGGATGAGGATATCGTAAAAGTAGCGAACTGAGTGAATGTTCTTTTTACAAAAAGGCAGTACGGGTTGACACTTGGAGGAAATGATTTTGTGCAGCTAGTTTTGTGAGGCTGAATGTTAAAATCTTCATCATTTTTAGCTCTTTGGTCTTGAGACTGCATAAGAAGTTGATAACAATGATGTCACACAGAAGAGAATGAGGATGATTCAGCATGGAGGCCTGCTAAGTGTATTTTAAACGGGGTTCCCATCATTGCGATGTCATGTCATTGGCAGTGGGCAGGGACAATTGAGCAGCGAAATCCCCCCAGCATGGAAGCCATTTTGGGACTACCCCTCGATTTTCCACCCCCGCCAACCTTCCCGCCCGGGATGGAAAATTCCCCCCAAAGAAGCTGCTGCTTAAAAGGAGAGCTATTGCAGAGGGAAGAACAGAGAAGACATATTTATCAAGAGCTGTGTCTGTGTAATACTACTGAACAGAACAGAAAGCTGGAGACAAGGTTAGAACAGGAATTGACAATTGGGTAATTTTACTACTCCTGGTCCGGTTATGTCAAGGCTTTTAATATGATTTATTAAAGAGTGGATAAAAGAGTCTTTTGGAAATGTATGCTATTGTGAACCTAGCTAAGGAAGTTCTGCAGGAGCATGCTGTTCAGATGAGAACTGTCTCCATGGACTTCAGATGGCGTACACCTGCTGGTGAAGGCACTCAAGGGCCAAATCAATTGAGTGGGAAAATTGACTCAACTGAAATGTACCTTTATATCTAAAAAATCATTTGCCTGTTAATCCCTGCTTAATTTTCATTGCTTTTGATTCACGTTAAAGTAAAAGTTACAAAAAGTGAACTCTTGTTGGTAATTTCTTCATTTTGGGGTAATTTGGGGTAAATTTGTTTGTTTTAGTTTCTGCTCTCCACCCCCCCCCCCCCCCCCACCCCACCCCCCGCCACCACACACCCCCAGGTAGCACTGAATCTCAATACTTCTTGAACTAAAAGAAATAGCCTTTGGTTATTTAATAGCGGTGACACAGTTGTTAGCACTTCACAGTGCCAAGGACCCGGGTTCGATTCTTGGCTTGGGTCATTGTCTGTGTGGAGTTTGCACGTTCTCCCGGTGTCTGCGTGGGTTTCCCCCCGAGTGCTTCAGTTTCCTCCCACACTTCAAAGATGTGCAGGTTAAGTGGATTGGTCATACTAAATTGCCCCTTTGTGTCGGGGGATTAGCAGGGTAAATACATGGGGTTACGGGGATAGGGACTGGGTGGGATTCTTGTCAGTGCAGTCTCGATGGGCTGAAAGGCCTCCTTCTGCACTGTAGGGATTCTAAGATTACAAGTCTAATGTATAAATGCTGATCTCTAGGTATGACGTTTTAAGTGAAAATCTAGTTATTTTGCCCAAATAATAACTATTTACTATTAAATAAATAATAAATTATTTATATATAAAAATATGTGAGGCCACCTCACATCTAGGGGTGGACTGGATTTTACAGGGCATCTTGGAACCCACCTACCTGATTAAAAAGCTGTTTGGGATCCGACCCAGGAGAAAGTTGGCTGCCCTACAGCCATTTTATGCTTGGCGGGGCATTAAGCCTGCTGGGACTACAGAGCTGCTGGCTAACAGACTGGCCAGCCTCTCTCCAGGTGGGACTTCCTGTGGGCAGAAGTCTTCTCAGAGTAAGACTTCTGCTCACAGGAAGTCCCACCTGGAGAGTGGCTGGCCAGTTCTGTAGTCCCAGCAGGTTTGAGTGGTGGCCACTGCTGAGACTATAACCCAGTCCCCAAAGAAGATGTGGTTTTGGAAGACTGACTGAAGATACCTGCGTGGCATCAGTGAGCCCAGTGAAGGAGGTGAGGTGTTTAGGAGACTGGTGGTGGGAGGTGGTTCAAAGGGGGTTATGGTTTTGAGTGGGGGTGCCTCTGATGGGTGGGCGGGACTTCCCAAAGGAGCATCCCCACTTCTTGCCCCCTCACTCAGTAAAACCTGCTGGGCGACCTGCTGGCCTTGGCAGATAAAATAGCAGCGGAGGCAGAATGAGCCCCTTAAGTGGCCATTAATTGGTGCAACCAGACACAGAGCGTGAGCTTGGGAATTTGGTGAGTGAGAAGTTCAGTGCAGTAAGGGAGGGGATACTGTCTTAATCACTTACATAAAAAGGAGTGGGCTAGAGAGGGAGCCAGAGACCAGCAGCACAGCATAAGAGCTGAAGCCTGGAATCATTAATTAGGTGAGCAGATAAGTGAGCAATTTATGAGTTTAAAGTTCCCTTTTTCTCTCAAAACTGGGGGCAATGGTTTAAACTGGTATTGGGGAGAAATAAGTATTGCATTAAATTTATAGTTTAACTATTTGATATTACTACATCTAATAATTAAATGTTGTTTCTAAACATCACTGGCTGAATTAAACACAATAAAGATGGCAGGGCAGGTGGTGTGCTGCAGTTGTAGCATGTGGGGGCCGTGTGATCCACAGCAACCACATCTGCATAAAATGTCTACAGCTTGAGGTAATTCAGCTCAAGGTGCTGAGCTGGAGGCCAGGTTTCAGGCATCATGATGCATCAGGGCTGAAAATGTTACCTGAACACTTGGTTCCAGAGTGCAGTCACTTCCCTTAGGCTTGGATCTCTGACTTGGTCCATGGTCAGGGACAGGAAGGTGTGACTGTGAGTGAACTATGTATGGGGACGCAGAAGGCAAAAAGTAGAAGAATCTTAGCACTTGCAACTGTCCAAAAGGTTTGAGATTCTTGCACATTGTATGGATGGGAGAGGGGGATGCAGGGTGCATGAGCGAAAGGACCATGACACCGTGGTTTTGTGAGGCATTCAAGTGTGAAGAATAATTAAAAATGTTGTGATAGTGAGGGACATGATTCTTTGTAGCCAAGAGCATGGGCACAGAAAGCTATGTTGTCTTTCTGGTGTTAAGGTACTGTGCATTGAAACAGGATTAATGAATGACCTGATAGTAAAGGAGCATCTAGGCAATAGTGATCATAAGATGTTGCATTTTGCATTCAGTTTGAGAGTGAGAAGTGTCGGACCAAGATTAGTGTCTTAAACTTAAATAAAGGCAATTATAAGGGTAAAACAGAGTTGGTTAAAGTGAACTGGGAAAATAAAAAGATAAAAGGTAAAACTGTGGAGGAGCAGTGATAGACATTTAAGGATACATTTTATACATCTCAGCAAAGATGTATTTAGAAAGAAAACATTTTTAGAAGGATGCACCATTTATGGTATCTAAGGGAGCTAAGGGTAATATTAATTTGAAAGAAAATCAATTTTGTGAAGATTAGTGATGGGTCAGAAGATGGGACCAATTTTAGAAACCAGCAAAGAATGACTTTAAATAATGAGGGAGAAATTAGAGTGGGAGAGAAAGCTAGCTAGAAATATCAAAACAGATAGAAAGAGTTTCTACAAGAATTTGGAGGGAAAAGACTAACTAAAGTGAGCGCTGATCCATTATTATGTGAGACTGGGGAATTAATAAAGGGAAACAAGGGGACAGTGGGCAAGTATTTTGTGTCTGTTGTCACTGTCGAAGTTATAAAAAACACTCCAATAACAGTTGAAAACAAAGACGTAAAAGGGAGGGTGGAACTTAAGATAATTGCAATCATGTGGGAAAACTACTAGAACAAAACTATAAGGACAAAAGAACAAATTAGTACAAGTTCCCAGGACCTTAAGGCATTCATTAAGTGCCTGTGGAGATAGTAGATGTAATGATTGTGTACTTGCAAAATTCCCTCTATTCTGGAAAGGTTGGCAAGCTGTTATGGTGAAATGCCAAAAGAATTAATGTTGGGACCTCAACCATTTACAATCTGTATCAATGACTTGGATGAACGGACCAAATGCATAGCAGCTAAATTTGCTGATGAGACAAAGTTTGGAGGAAAGCAAGTTGACAAGAGGACATAAAGGGCAGAATTTTCCGGTCCCATCCACCATGTGAATTGTAGCAGGCGGGATAGGACCATGCAAAGGACCATTGACCTCGGGTGGGATTTTCCGGTTTTGGGGGGAGTGTGGCACTATGATTTTAGGCATTTAGATAGGTTAAGTGAGTGGACAAAAAAATTGTCAGATGGAGGATAATGTGGAAAAATGTGAACTTGTCCATTTTGGAAGGAAGAATACAAAAGCAGTATAATACTTAAACGGAGAAAGACTGTAGAGCTCTACGGTACAGAGGAATCTAGGTGGCCAAGTGCATGAATCAGAAAACATTAGCATGCAGGTGTAGTAAGTGATTAGGAGGCAAATTAAATATTGTGTTTATTGCAAGGGAAATTTAATATGAAAGTGGGAAAGTGTTTCTACAACAGGGCCTTTGTGAAACTCTGGAGTACTGTGTAAATTTCAGTCTTCTTACTTAAGAAAGAATATCATTGCATTAGAAGCAGTTCACACAAGGCTCACTCGACTGATTCCTGGGATGAAAGGCATTGGTGAGGCCGAATTTAGAGTATTGTGTACAGTTTTGGTCACCTAGTTACAGGAAGGATGAAAATAAGGTTGAAAGAGTGCAGAGAAGGTTCACAAGGATGTTGCCGGGACTTGAGAAGCTGAGTTACAGAGAGAGATTGAATAGGTTGGGACTTTATTCCCTGGAGCGTAGAAGATTGAGGGGAGATTTGATAGAGGTGTATAAGATTTTGATGGGTATAGATAGAGTGAATGCAAGCAGGCTTTTTCCACTGAGGCTAGGGGAGAAAAAAACCAGAGGGCATGGGCTAAGGGTGAAAGGAGAAAAGTTTAAAGGGAACATTAGGGGGGGGCTTCTTCACGCAGAGAGTGGTGGGAGTGTGGAATGAGCTGCCGGATAAAGTAGTAAATGCGGGGTCACTTTTAACATTTAAGAAAAACTTGGATGGGTTCATGGATGAGAGGGGTGTGGAGGGCTATGGTCCAAGTGCGGGTCAGTGGGACTAGGCAAAAAATGGTTTGGCACAGACAAGAAGGGCCAAAAGGCCTGTTTCTGAGCTGTAATTTGCTATGGTTCTATGGTTGACTTCTGAGGAAAGATTGAGCTAAATCCATTAGTTTAGGACAATGAGAGGTGATCTTATTGAAACATATAAGGTCCCGATGGGACTTGACAAGGGTGGATGTTGACAGGATGTTTCCCCTTGTGGTAGAGATTAGTGCCAGGGATCACTGTATAATAATTAGGAGTCTCTGATTTGAGACTGCGGTGAAGAGAGTATTTTTCTTTCTTTAAGAGAGATTGTTCGTGTGTGGATTTCTCTTCCTCAGAGAACAGTGGAGGCTGGGGTCATTGAATATGTTCAAGGCTGAGTTAGATAGATTTTTGATTGACATGGGAATCAAGAGTTATGGGAGGCAGACAGGCAAATGGAGTTGAAGGCGCATTCATCAGCCCTGATCGTAGCATATGACAGACCATGCTGATGGGCCCACTTCTGTGCCTAATTCATATGTTCTGGAGTTGGGCCTGATGCCTTTACCCTTCCAATGTGAAGTGGGAGAGAGGTCGAGGACAGGTGGAAGACATCAGGAAGGACACGCGCTATGTTTTACGAGCTCTCCCACCTTCAGGCACTCTGGTGGAACATTGTAAAATTCAACACTTTTTTGATATTATCTCTGATATGTAAAAACAAGAAGTGTATTATTTGTGCTGTAATTAAATAAGTAAATGACCTGTTCTCTTCATCTGCGTGTACGGTGGGTGATGGAGAATAGAAAGGGATCAAACAGCTTTGTACATGATGCCGGCCGGTGGGAGTGGTGGGGAGGAAGTTGTTTGATCGGCCGAACAAGATCACAGATTATTCACTCTCAAAATAGCAACATTGGGCACAGAATTACTCGCGGGTTTGGAAAAGGATCAATTTTCCATTTAAAATACCAACAGTTGTGGTTCTTTATAGACAGCAGCACTTCAGACAACCGTTTTCTGGAGTTTCCCTTTTGAGTGACTCAGTGAGCTTTTACCAATAGAACAGTAAGGTTAATTTCCTCCAGGCATGTTTAATCAGAAAATTCCTGATGAAAGCTGATCAAGTTCCTACAGGGTAACAGCAAACTTCACAAGCCAAGAGAAAAATCGAGGTGATATGTTGACAATGATTAAATAATCAAAGGGTCTTCAGTCTCGGCTTAGGCTATCATGGAGTGTAACAGATAAAATTTACATGACTAATATGTCTGAGCTACACCACAATAATGTTGTTTTACTCACCTTAATTCGCTTATTGATGGTTCCTTCATTAGTTGCAGTGGAATGAATGAATTGTGGGGACTGTATTTTAATGGGGTTCTCCCGATTCTTCCCTGTAGCTTCACCAGAGGAGCCATGGAAATCACCTTTTTCTCCAGGGTTTTTCCAGATACCCTGTCAAAGTTATTGAGGATGATCAGGAGAGCCCACACGGAAATCCAAGCCCGTATGCTCTTGTACATGAATGAGAGCATGGGCTTTTGCATTCACAGGTGAACTATTTTAGTTGTGCTATGTTAGGCAATGAAGCTTAATTTCTTTTCTTGAACTCAGCACACATTCAGCTACTCAACATTGATGGTTCACAGGTATACTGTGTTTTTATTTGCACTTCGGCTTTGAGTAGACTATGGCCCAGTGGTATTATCGCTAAAATATGAATCCAGAACCTCAGCTAATGTTCTGGGGACCTGAGTTCAAATCCCCCCATGGCAGGTGGTGGAATTTTAGTTTAATAAGAAAGTATCTGGAATTAAGAATCTACTGATGACTATGAAACCATTGTCGATTGTTAGAAAAACTCATCTGGTTCACTAATGTCCTTTAGGGAAGGAAACCTGCCATCCTTACCTGGTCTGGCCTACATGTGGATGTGCAATGTGGTTGACTCTCAAATGCCCTCCAAGGGCAACTAGGGATGGGCAATAAATGCTGGCAAGCCAGCGACGCCCATGTCCCACAAATGAATATTAGAAAAATAGCAGAGGTAAACAGAAAACTACCAGTGCCGTCAGTTCTAATGAACTGTTTGCACACAAGACATTAACATTTCTTTCTCTTAAAGATCCTGATAAATCTGCTGTGCATTTGTAATATTCACTGCTACTTTAGTGACAATGCCATTTTCTTAAAAGCCATGATCTACCTCAAGGAGAAAGATTGTGCAATACAAACTATAACTAGGTATAAAATTGGTGCCAATTTTTCAGTCATATTTGATAATTGATTTAATTATTGTGCACGCATTTGTACCAAAAGCAGATTCTTAAAGGAGTGGTGTTGTGTCTTGCAAAATATTTTTATTTTTTAATAAATTGGAGATAACTTAGCCTGCAGCCATGACAAAAGAGGGACTGCATGCAACATTACTAGTTTATTATTTTAACAAAGATATGAATCTCTGGTTTTATTTTCATTTTCATTTGTGCTGTCCATCTATCATTGGGTTTTCTGACAACTTGAGAGTTCTGTATTCTAGCCTGGATTTTCCACAGTAAATTGACCAGGGCACTTCATAGTTTGATTCGGTGAAATGGAAGTGCCTCATCTTGTTGGGTGGAAAACAACATTGAGAGCTGGTCCCTAGGCAACCAGTAACTATATTGACATTAAGAGCCCTATTTTACCATTTTGATTCGAAGTGCTGGGTGGATTGAAACCGGGAGTGTTTCAGGTCCGACATTTAGACTCATTCTCAGGCGCCCCCATACACACTCTGCAGAAGCTTGTGGGCGGGGTTAATTCCGCCCGACACACTGCTAATCCGATTGGAGCCTTCAACTGTGCATGCACAGCAAAATAAATAGAAAAACGCTCCCCTGCCAGATCACTCCCGGGCCGGATAGTGCCTCGCCACTGGCCCCCACAGACATTGCCCCAACCCCCCAACATTACTGACCCCTGATCCCCTCACCCCCCACTACCCAGGCCAAATGCGGCCCCCTGCCCCCTTCCCCCCCACCGATCACACGCAGAGTGGCAGCGGATCTCCTCTGCCCTCCTCACCAGAGAGCCATCTGACCAACTCCTTCCCCCCACCTGAGAGCCATCTGACCCACCTCCTTCCCCCCCCACCCGAGAGCCATCTGACCCACCTCCCTCCTCCCCACCAGAGAGCCATCTGACCCGCCTCCCTCCCACCACCAGAGAGCCATCTGACCCACCTCCCTACCCCCACCAGAGAGCCATCTGACCCGCCTCCCTCCCCCCCACCAGAGAGCCATCTGACCCACCTCCCTCCCCCCACCAGAGAGCCATCTGACCCGCCTCCCTCCCCGCCACCAGCGAGCCATCTGATCCGCCTCCCTCCCCGCCACCAGAGAGCCATCTGACCCGCCTCCCTCCCGCCACCAGAGAGCCATCTGACCCGCCTCCCTCCCCCCACTAGAGAGCCATCTGATCCGCCTCCCTCCCACCACCAGAGACCCATCTGATCCGCCTCCCTCCCACCACCAGAGAGCCATCTGACCCGCCTCCCTCTCCCGCCCGACCACCGATCTGAAGCAGAGAGCTGCCGGAAGCTCTAAACTTACCTCCTCAGAAGCTGGAACATCCGAATTGGACCTTTGCGGGCCATGTCTGTTTCGCGCCGAATCTGGACGGGCGAACACGGTGGTAAAGGGGGAAATGCAGGTGACTTTGGGCATGCAAATACTTTTAAATTTTGGACGCGGTCCCAACGGTGGCCATTTTTGGCCCTTGGTAAAGGGGGAACCGGCGTGGAGGCGGGCGCGGATCGCGCTACTCGCCTCACGCCCAACTTTATCAAGTTTTCGCGCCCAAGAACAGGTGCAACTTGATGGTAAAATCGGGCCCTAAGTGTTGCAGAGTTGGATCCAGAATGGTGGATAGAGGCAGCAGCATAAGAACTGGGCACTGTGGCACAGTGGTTAGCATTGCTGCCTCATAGTGCCACGAACCTGCCTTTCAATACCCAGCTTAGGTCACTGTCTTTGTGGAGTCTACGCGTTCTCCCTGTGTTTGTGTGGGTTTCCTCCGAGTGCTCTGGTTTCCTCCCACACTGCGAAAGTCATGCTGGGTAGGTGCATTGGCCATAGGGGATTTTCACAGAAACTTCATTGCAGTGTTAATGTAATCCTACTTGTGACACTAATTTTTCAACTTAAATATTTATTTAAACTGCAAGAGATGGGTAAAAGGCAAAATTAATTAGCAATGTATGGAAAATGAAAGTAAAAATAGAGTCGGACTGACCAATAACTCTGAAATTTTCAATATTTTGCTCTTGAAATTACACCGTCCAATGTGTAACATGTCAGAAAGGTGGGTATTAAGCTCGGCACGGATTCACCAGGCCCACTAGCTTCTGGCAGGAATCTCAACGATCCATTGAATCAGGTGTCAGGGCTATAACAGGATGGCAAGGAGGTAAATGCTGCGTCCATCTGCCTCTCTGCCACGCTGCAGAGGGAGGGTCACCCATGGGACCTAGGCATTGGGCAGGTTCAGACTGGGGTTTCATTTCAAGCCAGCATGTCCCTTCAACGTTGATTCTATGCTCTCTCCACAGATGCTGCCAGACCTGCTGAGATTTTCCAGCATTTTCTGTTTTTGTTTCAGATTCCAGCATTCACAGTAGTTTGCTTTTATCTTTCCTCGATTTTATTTGCCAATATTTTTTCACGCCCTCTGTTTGCGTTTCTAATTTCCTTTTTTATTTTCATGCCTACGCTTTCTATACTTGTCGAGGTTTTCTGCAGTGCTCAATTCTTATCATCTGATAAGCTTCCCTTTTTTATTCCTTCTCGAATGTTGTGTGGTCTTTTACATCTGGAGGGACCTGACTTTGCATGTCCCACCCTTTCTTTGTGGGAACATTTTTGTTCTGAACTTTATAGCTCCCTTGAATACCTCCCAATATTCCTACACTGATTTACCTGGAAGTAGCTGTTTCCACACAGTCTATCTTTATCAACATTTCAACTTAGTAATTTAAGACCCCAATCTAGACATTTTACTCCTTCTCTAACTTTGCCATAACTGTGTTTAAATCTAACTGAATTATAAATACCACAATTTTTTTCTCCCACTGATACCCCTTCCACCGACCTAGCTTCATTCCCTAAAACTAAGTCCAGAACTGCCTCTCCCTGTGTTGGCTTAGCTAAGCCCAGATTAATAAAGGTATCCTGAGAATTCCATGTCTTTCATATCTGTTACACTGATTTTATCCCAATTAATATTAGCTTAGTTACAACTCCTACTATTACTGCCCAATTATTTCTTCACTTCTCGACAATTTGTCGATATATTTCTTCCCTATCTCCCTCTGACTGTTGGGTGTCTATAATATACTTCCAGTAGCATGATTGCTGCTTTTCTGTCCCTCAAAACTTTGTTGCTCTCTCAAGCCAGAATCCCTCCTTGAAGCCAGAATCTTTTTAACCAATATCCCTGTTCCTGTTTTATATCCCCATCATATCTGAAAACCCTCAAACCAGGAATGTTGAACTGCCATTTCCTGCTCGACTTTATTATGTTGAGGTAATAGCAATGATACCATATTTCCAGCTGTAGATATGTGCCCTCAGCTCATCTGCTTTATTCACTTAACTCCTTCCATTTTTCTTAATTCATATGATTTGGGTATTATCGACAAGGCCAACAATTTTTGCCTATTCGTGGTGGTGGGCCATCTTCTCAAATCGCAGTATCTGTGGTGTAAGCACACCCACAGTGCTCCTTTTTTTATTTGTGGGGCATGGGCAGCGCTGGCTGGCCAGCATTTATTGTAAGGAGTCTAACAACACCAGGTTAAAGTCCAACAGGTTTGCTACCAAATAAACCTGTTGGACTTTAACCTGGTGTTGTTAGACTTCTTACTGTGTTTACCCCAGTCCAATGCTGGCATTTCCACATCAGCATTTATTGCCCATCCATAATTGTCCAAGGGCAGTTGAGAGTCAACCACATTGCTGTGGCTCTGGAGTCACATATAGGCCAGGCTGGGCAAGGATGGCAGACTTCCTTCCCTAAAGGAACCAGAAGGGCTTTTCCGACATTCGACAATGGTTTCATGGTTATCAGTAGATTCTTAATTCCAGATATTTTTTACTGAGTTCAAATCCCACCATCTGTCGTGGCGGGATTCGAACTTGGGTCCCCAGAACATTGGCTGAGTTTCTGGATTAATAGTTGAGCGATAATACCACTAGACCATCACCTCCCACCTTAGGGAGCAGGATTCTGACTCCATAGCAGGGAAAGAATGAGATTGTGTGCAACTTTGGAGGGAACTTGCAGGTGATGGTGTTCCTGCAAGTGGTGGTCTTCTCGTGCATCTGCAACCCTTATTCCTCTGGATGGTAGAGGTCATGGTTTGCAAGGTTCTATTGAAGGAGCCTTTGTGAGTTGCTACTGTGCATTTTTTAGATGGTATGCATTGCTGCCACATTGTGCAGGTGATGGAGTGAATTTCTAAGGAGGTGAATGGGATGTCAATGAAGCAGGCAGCATCATGCTAGACATTGTTGAGCTTCTTGAGTGTTGTTGGAACTGTACTGATACATACAACAGAATATATTGTATAATTCACTAAATGACTTGTGCCTTGCAGATAGCGGACAACCTTGGAGTGTCAAAAGGTGAGTTGCTCAGCACATAAGTCCCAGCCACTGATCTGCCACAGTATTTATATGGCTGGTCCAGTTAGGTTTTGGGTCAATAGTCAGCCCCCAGGGTGTTTTTGGTGGAGGATTTGGCGATGGTAATGCTGTTGAGTGTTAAGGGGAGATGGTTAGATTCTCTCTTACTTTAGATGGCCTGGAAACAGTGTTGCACAAATTTATTTGCCACTTACCTGCCTAAACCTGGATATTGTCCAGGCCTCGCATGCAGGCACAGACTGCTACAATATCTGATGTTATGACCCTCTTCGAAGCCTGTAACTTTTAAAAAGATATTTTTATTTCCAGTGTCCGACTGGAAAGATTGCATGACAGGATTTCAAGTTTTCAGATTTTTACTGCAGCAAACACACCAAAAACAACTTTGACTAAACACTATTTTAGTAGACAACTTATACTTTAAGCTACAGGAAGGTTTTTCCTCTTTTAAAATGCCTGAAGATCCCCATAAATAGTTATACTTTACTCCATCCCTTCAGGAACCAGTCCAAAGCTATTCTGAGCTCCTGAGGGCTTGTTTCCTTTTTTCCATCCTGAGTCAGTCCAAACTCACTCAGAGAGTTACCCTAGGGATTCCTTCCTCTCACTAAAGCCAGGTAAATTTTCAAGCCTTGTTTAAATCCTCAAGAACTTTGTCTCTTCAATCCAAGTGCAAGCTCCCACTTACGTTCTGTGCGGTGAACAGCAGAGACTGGTTGCCTTTATCTCTCTGCTCTGACTTGCCTGTGATGTTCAGGAATAGTTTTAACAACACCAGGTTAAAGTCCAACAGGTTCATTTGGTAGCAAATGCCATTAGCTTTCACCAGCTCTACAGCAAACGCCGCAGCCTGGAAACCAAGATAGAATCCATATTCTCAACTTGCGCTCAGGACGCAGACCAGCTGCAAAACTCTGCCAAGCAGATGAGACAAAGGAACTACACCAAGAACAGGAAACTTGAGAAACTCGGCATCACCACCAGCAGCAACCAAGCAGAGCAGCGCTCCGAAAGCTAATGGCATTTGCTACCAAATAAACCTGTTGGACTTTAACCTGGTATTGTTACAACTCTTACTGTGTTTACCCCAGTCCAACGCCGGCATCTCCACATCATGTTCAGGAATCACAGAATTGTTACAGTCGAGCAGGAAGCCATTCAGTCCATCGAGTCTGCATCAGCTCTCTGAATGAACAAGTCCGTCTAGTGCCCATCCACCATCTTCTCCCTATAACCCTGTAGATTCTTCCTTGTCAGTCTATTTCCCTTTTGACTGTCTCAATTGAACCTGCTTCCACCACACGTTTAGGCAGTCTATTCCAAACCATTTGCTGTTTGAAAACATTTTTCCTCTTGTTACTTTTGCTTCTTTTTTCCAATTATTTTAAATCCATGATCTCTTGGTCTTGATCCTTTCACAAGTGGGAATAATTTCTCCCTATCTACTCTGCCCAAATCCCTCACGATTTTGAATAATTTTATCAAATCTCCCTTCCGCCTTCAGCATAAAAGCAAAAGAAAAAGCATACAAAGTGGCGAGGATTAGTGAGAAGCAAGCGGATTGGGAAGACTTTAAAAGCGAGCAGAGGACAACTAAAAAAACAATAAGGGGGGAGAAGATGAAATATGAGTTTAAGCTTGCTAGCAATATAAAAGAAGATAGGAAGAGCTTTTTTCAATATATAAAAGGTAAGAGAGAGGCAAAAATAGACTTTGGACTACTGGAAAATGAGGCTGGAGAAGTAATAATAGGAAACAAAGAAATGGCAGAGGAACTGAATAGTTACTTTGCATCAGTCTTCATGGTGGAAAATACCCGGGGGATGCCAGAGCTCCAGGAGAATCAGGGGACGCAGATGAGTGTAGTGGCCATCACTAAGGAAAAGGTTCTGGGGAAACTGAAAGGTCTGAAGGTGGATAAGTCACCTGGACCGGATGGACTACACCCCAGGGTTCTAAAAGAGATAGTTGAGGAAATTGTGGAGGCATTGGTGGGTGTCTTTCAGGAATCACTGGAGACAGGGACGGTCCCAGAGAACTGGAAAGTAGCGAATGTAATACCGCTGTTTAAGAAGGGAGGGAGGCAGCAGATGGGAAATTATAGGCTGGTTGGCTTGACTTCAGTAATTGGCAAGATTTTAGAGTCCATTATTAAAGACGAGATCGCGGAGTACTTGGAAGCGCATAATAAAATAGGACTGAGTCAGCACGGCTTTGTCAAGGGGAGGCCATGTCTGACAAATCTGTTAGAGTTCTTTGAGGAGGTAACAAGGAAGTTAGATAAAGGAGAACCAGTGGATGTAATTTATTTAGATTTCCAAAAGGCCTTTGACAAGATGCCGCATTGGAGACTGTTAAATAAGTTGAGAGCCCATGGTGTTAATAGTCAGATCCTAGCATGGCTAGTGGTTTGGCTGACTGGCAAAAGGCAGAGAATGGGGATAAAGGGGTCTTTTTCAGGATGGCAGCCGGTGACTAGTGGTGTGCCTCAGGGGTCGGTGCTAGGACCACAACTTTTCACAATATATATTAATGATTTGGAAGAAGGAATTGAAGGCACTGTTGCTAAGTTTGTAGATGATACAAAGATATGTAGAGGGACCGGTGGTATTGAGGAAACAGGGGGGCCTCAGAAGGACTTGGACACGTTAGGAGAGTAGCAAAGAAGTGGCAGTTGGAATACAATGTGGAAAAGTGTGAGGTTATGCACTTTGGAAGGAGGAATGGAGGCATAGACTATTTTCTAAATGGGGAAATGCTTAGGAAATCAGAAACACAAAGGGACTTGGGAGTCATTGTTCAAGATTCTCTTAAGGTTAATGTGCAGGTTCAGTCGGCAGTTAGGATGGCAAATGCAATGTTAGCATTCATGTCGAGAGGGCTAGAATACAAGAGCAGTGATGTACTTCTGAGGCTGTAGAAGGCTCTGGTTAGACCCCATTTGGAGTATTGTGAGCAGTTTTGGGCCCTGTATCCAAGGAAGGATGTGCTGGCCTTGGAAAGGGTCCAGAGGAGGTTCACAAGAATGATCCCTGGAATGAAGAGCTTGTCGTATGAGGAACGGTCGAGGACTCTGGGTGTGTACTCATTGGAGTTTAGAAGGGAGAGGGGGGAATCTTATTGAAACTTACAGGATACTGCGAGGCATGGATAGAGTGGACATGGAGAGGATGTTTCCACTAGTAGGAAAAACTAGAACCAGAGGGCACAACCTCAGGCTGAAGGCACGATCCTTTAAAACAGAGATGAGGAGGAATTTCTGGTGAATCTGTTTGCCACAGAAGGCTGTGGAGGCCAAGTCATTGAGTGTCTGTAAGACAGAGATAGCTGTTCTTGATTAATAAGGGGATCAGGGGTTATGGAGAAAAGGCAAGAGACTAGGGATGAGAAAAATATCAGCCATGATTGAATGGCGGAGCAGACTTGATGGACCGAGTGGCCTAATTCTGCTCCTTTGTCTTATGGTCTCTTCCCCAAGCAACACCATGCCACCTTCCCCAATCTCTCTTCATAACTGAAATTCCTCATCCCTGGAACCATTCTTGTGAATCTGTTCTGCACTCTCCCATGTTTACACATGTACTGTGGTGCCCAGAACTGGACATAATACATCAGCTGAGGCCGAACTAGTGTCTTGTACATGTTCAGCAGAACCTCATTGCCCTTGCACTGTACTCCCTATTAATAAAGTCTAGAATACTGTATACTTTATTAGCCAGTCTCTCAATTTGCTCTGCTACCTTCAAGACCTATGCCCATATACACCCAGATCCTTCTGCTCCTGTACCCCTTATTTTATGTCTCTCCATGTGCTTCCAACCAAAATGAATCACTTCACATCTCTCTGCATTGACCTTCCCTGCCATGATATTGGTCCGGACCCTGTTGAAGATTGACTTTTACAGGTCCTATCTTTCTCAGAACTGGTCCCAATGTCCCAGGAATCGAAAGCTCTTCCTCTTTACCATTTCTCGAGCTGCACATTCAGCCTCACCACCCTTGTATTTCTGTACTTATCACAGAGTGTCACCAGGAGTAATCCAGAGATTGTTTACCTTTTAGGTTCTAATTTATTTCTCAACTCCCTAAAGTCTATCTGCAGGACCTTATCGCTCTTTCTGCCAAAGTATTTGATGTCAATATGGATAATGGCCTCTTGTTGAATCTTCTATCACTCTTGCTTTCCTGACCTTCCTCATGCACCCTGCACTTCTGGAATACTATGAACAGTTTTGGTCTATGAATCTAAGGAAGGATTGAAGTAATGTACCTAAAAAGGAGGCAGTCCAGAGAAGGTTCCCTTGGTTGATCCTGGATATGAAGGGATTTTCTTATGAGGAAAGGTTGCGTTGGCTGGGCCTCTACTCATTGGAGTTTAGAAAAATGAGATGGGACCTGGTTGAGACATATAGGCCGAAAACCTCACACCTTGGGCGAGGTTCCCAGAAAGGAAACCTCCGCTGGCCTCGGGCAGGATTTACAATCTCGCCCAAGCGAGGCCTTAAAATCCCACTCACAGGGTGGGATTCTCCAGCCTCCCAGCCGCCATTTTCCGCTGGCGGGAGGAGGCACGCTGTTTGTTAGCAGTGGGATTTCCTGGTCCCACCGTTGAAAAATTCGCACCTCAATAGGAATTCCCATTGATGTCACTCTACACCAATGGGAAGCCTACGGGGGGTGAGGGGCGGGGGTGGGTGGGTGGTGGTGGGCAGTGGGGGGGGGGGGGGGGTGTTTGGGGGGAGGGTGCGCTGCCGGCAAGACTGGAGAATCCCGCCAATATGAATGGCCAGTGAATTCGAGCCATAGGATTCTGAGGCGGCTTGACAGGGTAGATGCTGAGAGATTGCCTCCCCTTGTGGGAGAGTCTAGGCCCAGAGGACACAATCTCAGAGCAAAGGGTCGCCCATTTAAGACAGAGATGGGAAGGAAATTCTTCTTTCAGAGGGTAGCAAATCTGTGGATTTGTTTATCACAGAGCACTGTAAAGATTGAGTCATTAAGTATGTTCAAGGCTGAGATGGACAAATGTTTAATCAGTAGGTGAATCAAGGATTATGGGGATAAGGCAGGAAAATGGAGTTGACGTGACACCCTGCAGTCTGTCAAGGGAAGTTTCAGAAAATCTTGGAGCAGACTACATAGCAGCCATTCTCTGCCTCAGAGCTGAAGAAGTGTCTGTGAGGTTCTGGGGAAACCTTTAAAGGGAGCATGAAGTGCGCAGCCGATGGCAGGACGGGTGAATCAGAGGCCGCCCACCACAGAGGCAGCGTGAAACCCAAGCAAAGTTTTTGCTTTACTCTAAGTAACTAAAAACACCGTGGAAAAACCTACCACTGCCACTGGCGGGCTAATGGCTGCTTTTCCCGCCTGCCACAATGCTGCCAAAATATGGGAAAATTCCACCCAGGGATTTTTATTTGAAGATGTAAGAATTACACATTTTTGAGTTACTTTGAAAGCAAGGCACCAAAAACAAGTGACACAAATTGGTTTGAGATGAAAGTTAATATAAAAATCCATCTGTGAACATACAAGTTTTTATAACCAGGTTTCATTTACTCAATCTTACACACATGTTCAGACTATCCCCTTTCCCTTATGTCAAGACTACTGGGGGTTAATTCTGTGGAGGAAATAGCGAACAAAAATGAGTGCCAATCTGCAATCTAATCTTCAAAGTAAACAAAAACAGGGCTTCTGTTTAAACACGTATGGTTCAAGTAAAAATACATTTTACAAAGCATACATTTGCCATATCTGATTGGCTAGACGGGTATTTTTGGAGAATGACTGATGGCGACAGGCAGGATGTCTTGAAGTAATTTTCTGCCTTCTAAATCGGACTCGTGCTGCGGGGGTTTCCAGTGAGTTAGGATGCAGATTGGTGGGAGATTACTGCCTGTGGCCTAGTTCTCCAGTCAGCCGGGAGCACCTGTTACAGGTGGAACAAATGGGATTTCTTTCATATTGCTTTGCAGGTGATCATTAAGTGATTCCCTTGAGGTGAAAATCTTTATCAAAGAATTGAACATTGGCAAAACATTGTGCTCAATATCAAAGTATGCTGCAATAAAGGGTTTTTTTTTCCCAAAACAATCTTTTTAAATCACTTTTCTCATTTAAGTTCCATTTTTAACAGCAGGTGAGGAGGTTACTGCTTATGGAGGTTATTGTTTACACAACAGCTAGATGTCTGGGTTCATGTCGATTGTACAGCTAATCACTTTTCAAAATAGTCTGCATTTCTTCAACTGAGGTATTTTGTTGAGAATAGGAATGAAAAAGTCCCAGTTTTGAATTTTACTATCCATTCCACAGAATCACATCAAGAATTTCTCATTCCGGTGCTGATTGCCAGAGCACAGGTTTAAGCACCAGGACAGATTCTCACAGCAGATAGTGGGCAGGGTCTTGAGCCCACAATCGCCATCCGTGAGATTGGCGGCGGGCCTCAAGATGGCGGGATGATTGGGGGTGGGGGAGAGGGGGGGTGGGGGTGAGGGGGGGGGGGAGGTCACAGATGGTGGAGGGTGGGGAGATTCATTTTTGTTGCAGTAATCTTTAACAATGACACCCCCGTAATGACTCAGGAATCCTGACTAGAAAGGAACATAGATGGTTCTGCTGCCTCACAGCGCCAGGGACCCAGGTTCAATTCCGGCCTTGGGTGATTGTCTGTGTGGAGTTTGCATGCTCTCCTCGTGTCTGCGTGGGTTTCCTCCGGGTCCTCAGGTTTCCTCCCACAGTCCAAAGATGTGCAGGTTAGGTGGATTGGCCATGCTAAATTGCCCCTTAGTATCCCAAGATGTGTAGGTTAGGTGCAACAGTCGTGATAAAATGCATGGGCTTATGGGGATAGGGCGGGGGTGTGGGCCAGGGTAAGATGCTGAATCAGTGCAGACTCGATGGACCAAATGGCTTCCTTCTCAAACCAGTGTCCTCTGTTTGAACAGAGGGAAATATGATAGGATGAGGGATGAATTGGCTAAGGTAGACTGGGAGAGCAGGCTGGCAGGTAGGATAGCTGAGGAACAGTGGAGGATTTTTAAGGAGATCCTTTTCAGTTCTCAGCAAAAATATATTCCAGCAAAAAACAAGGATTGTAAGAAAAGGGAGAACCAGCCGCGGATAACGAAGGAAATAAAGGAGAGTATTAAAATAAAAACAGCTGCGTACAGAGTGGCCAAAAATAGTGGAGAAACAAGTGATTGGGAAAAATTTAAGAAACAACAAAGAGAGACTAAGAAAGCGATAAAGAAAGGAAGGATAGACTATGAAGCTAGGCTAGCAATTAATATAAAAAATGATAGTAAAAGTTTTTATAAATATATAAAACGGAATAGAGTGGCTAGAGTGAATGTTGGACCCTTGGAGGACGAGAAGGGGGAGTTAATAGTGGGAAATGAGGATATGGCTGAGTCTTTAAATAAGTTTTTTGTGTCGGTCTTCACGGTGGAGGACACAAATAGTTTGCCAAATATTAACGATAGAGGGTTGGCAGCAGGAGAAATACTTAATACAATTAATGTTACCAGAGAGGCAGTGCTGGGTAGACTAATGGGACTGAAGGTGGACAAGTCCCCGGGTCCGGATGGAATGCATCCCAGGGTATTGAAAGAAATGTCAGAGGTAATAGTGGATGCGTTAGTGATTATTTATCAAAACTCGTTGCATTCTGGGGTAGTGCCGGTTGATTGGAAAACGGCTAATGTTACGCCGCTGTTTAAAAAAGGAAGGAGACAAAAGGCGGGTAACTATAGGCCGGTCAGCTTAACGTCTGTAGTAGGGAAAATGCTGGAATCCATTATTAAAGAGGAGATAGCAGGGCATCTGGATAGAAATGGTTCGATCAATCAGACGCAGCATGGATTCATGAGGGGAAAGTCGTGCTTGACGAACATGTTGGATTTTTATGAAGATGTGACTAGGGCGGTTGATGGAGGAGAACCGGTGGATGCGGTGTTTTTGGATTTCCAAAAGGCGTTTGATAAGGTGCCCCATAAAAGGCTGCTGAAGAAGATTAGGGCACACGGAGTTGGGGGTAGTGTGTTAAAGTGGATTGGGGACTGGCTATCCGACAGGAAGCAAAGAGTCGGAATAAATGGGTGTTTTTCCGGTTGGAGGAAGGTAACTAGTGGCGTGCCGCAGGGATCGGTACTCGGGCCGCAACTGTTCACCATTTATATAGATGATCTGGAGGAGGGGACGGAGTGTAGGGTAACGAAGTTTGCAGACGACACAAAGATAAGTGGAAAAGTGAATCGTGTGGAGGACGGAGAAGATCTGCAGAGAGATTTGGACAGGCTGAGTGAGTGGGCGAGGATATGGCAAATGGAGTATAACGTTGAGAAATGCGAGGTTATACACTTTGGAGGAAATAATAACAAATGGGATTACTATCTCAATGGAAACAAATTAAAACATGCTACCATGCAAAGGGACCTGGGGGTCCTTGTGCATGAGACGCAAAAGCCCAGTCTGCAGGTACAACAGGTGATCAAGAAGGCAAATGGGATGTTGGCCTATATTGCGAGGGGGATAGAATATAAAAGCAGGGATGTCTTGATGCACCTGTACAGGGCATTGGTGAGGCCGCAGCTGGAATACTGTGTGCAGTATTGGTCCCCTTATATGAGGAAGGATATATTGGCATTGGAGGGAGTGCAGAGAAGGTTCACCAGGTTGATACCGGAGATGAGGGGTTTGGATTATGAGGAGAGGCTGAGGAGATTGGGTTTGTACTCGTTGGAGTTTAGAAGGATGAGGGGGGATCTTATGGAGACTTATAAGATAATGCGGGGGCTGGATAGGGTGGAGGCAGAGAGATTCTTTCCACTTAGTAAGGAAGTTAAAACTAGAGGACACAGCCTCAAAATAAAGGGGGGTCGGTTTAAGACAGAGTTGAGGAGGAACTTCTTCTCCCAGAGGGTGGTGAATCTCTGGAATTCTCTGCCCACTGAGGTGGTGGAGGCTACCTCGCTGAATATGTTTAAAGCGCGGATGGATGGGTTCCTGATCGGTAAGGGAATTAAGGGTTATGGGGATCAGGCGGGTAAGTGGTACTGATCCACGTCAGATCAGCCATGATCTTATTGAATGGCGGGGCAGGCTCGAGGGGCTAGATGGCCTACTCCTGCTCCTATTTCTTATGTTCTTATGTTCTTATGTTCTTCACAGCAGGGATTCTATGCATTTTATCCCATGGATTAAAATAGTTTATTACAGAATGCAAAGTAAAGCCCTTACCATGGTGTACACATTCTAGTCCTTGCCTGAGGCCACAAGTCAGCAGGCCCAGTCCTGGGACTTCCCCATGGACCTTGTGGGGGTTATCACACTCTCCTCCTCTCCGTCTCTCACCCCCAATGAGTCCAGAGGTTCCCCCCACTCCCATGACAATGGGGCCTTCTCCGTCTCATCTCCATCGCTTGTAGGGTCTGGTCGGGGGTTTGGGGGCGGGGTGGGGGGGGGGGGTGGGACGACATGTAACGGATACGTGAATGCTTCTTCCCGAAGAGCGCCGAACAGTCACTACATGGGGCTCATCCTCGGTGGCGACCTCTGATTGCCACTTCTGTATCCATGTCCGAGCCAGAATCTTCATCTTCCAGGTGACTGGCTCTTGAATTTTTAGAGGGTGGTGATTTCCTTTTACAGGCTGGTGTGAAGGAGGCCAACAGTGGCGCTACTTTAAATATGCTAATCGGCCTCGTGCTCTGAGTGCGATCTGGTTTGTGCCAGTATGAAAGGACTGGGATGATTGCAAATCGTCTGGGACCGGGTGCCAAAATCGATTTCTAGGGCCGCACACTATTTTACAAGATCGGCGCATTTTGTGCCAAGTGCAGCAAGGTTGGAAGGTCGTCTCCAAGGTTTCAAATCCTCAGTAGAATGCCCGTGTGGTCCAGCACTTAGGATGACATGATGCAGTTCGGTCAACGTAGGGTACTTTTGGGTCCATGCCTGGATTTGCTTGGCAGAGTGTCCATGAAGGTCAAGAGTCATGATGACTTCAGATGAAAAGATAGGCTGGTGGGTAGGGCCAGGCAACTCAAGGCATCCATGTTGGTTATATGTGTCCCTGGATAATGTTAAGGTATATTCATAAGCACCTAATAACAGTGCCCAGCGTTGGATCGGGATGTTGTAAAGGGAGGAATCACTTTGTCTTCCTTGAAGAGGCCCATCAGAGGTTTGTGATTGGTTACAATGGTAAAATGCTGACCGTAGGCGTACTGGTGAAATTTTTCACCGCGAACATCTTTTTTGATCTGGACACACTTCCTCCCTGCATCTGCCAGGGTTCATGATATTTGCGTGATTGGACGTTCTGTGCCATCATCCAAATGGTGCAATAATACCACTCCTATCAGGGGTCGTATTGGGATAGTATATTTGTTGACAGCAATTGTTGTTTGACATTTGCAAAGGCTTTCTCTTGTGGCATTTGCCAAGACCATTTCTGTTTTTTAACCGTACATGGAGGGGTGCCAGCTGGGTTGCCAAGTTTGGTATAAATTTTCCATAGTATTGATGAGACCTAGGAAAGATTTGTTCCTTGGAGTTGGAGCCCTTTTGTGGCCTTTACCTTCTCTTCGACAGGGTGTAATCCATCCTTGTCAACTCTGTACCCAAGGTATGTTACCTCGTTTACCTGGAACACACATTCTTCTCTTTTTAATCAGATGCCAGCATCAGAAAAAAAATGTAAGACCTCCTCCAAACTCTCCGAATGTTCCTGTGATTAAAACATCATTGTGGTTGGTGCAGACCCGATGGGCCATATGGCCTCTTTCTGCACTGTAGGGTTTCTATGATTCAGATAGAGTGCCACTCTGGACACCCCTTGAAGGATGTTCTCCATCGCCCTTTGAAAAATGGCACAAGCCAAAGGGACCCTAAATGGCAAACAAATATCCTCATACAGTCCTTTGTGAGTATTCATGGTGACATACTTCCTGGATGACACCACAAGCTCCAGTTGTAGGTAGGCGTGGCTCAAGTCTAATTTGGAAATTATGAGAGCCCCCCCCCGGCCATCTTTGCAAACAAGTCTTTGATGTGTGACAAAGGATATCTGTTTAAATGGGAGACTCTGTTGACCATCAACTTATAATCTCCACAGAGACGGACTGAATTGTCAGGTTTTAAAATTGGGACTACTGGCGTGACCCATGCAGCAAATTTTACTGAGCGCATAATGCTAAGCTCCTCCTAGACGTTCCAATTCAGCCACTACTTTGACAAGTAAGGCATAGGGGACCGGTTGTGCCTTGAAGTATTTAGGTCGGGCTTCTGGGTCCATAGAGATCTTGGCCTGAGCACCTTTACTCTTCCCAAGGGCTTCTTGAAACACTTTGGAATACTTCCCAAAGACTGTGTCTAAGTTGCCAGTAGCCATTTTTCCCCTTTTATAAATTTTGCATTCCATTTTTTTCCCCCCACTAAGGTCTCCCCTCCCTCCCCCCCCCACCCACTCCGTTAGGGCCATCTGTTACATGTCTCAAGTTGTTGTTTGACACTCTGCTTACCTTTGCATTACTTACCATACCTCAGCATGCCATTATCAGGATCGACACGGCAATCTCCGCCCACGTTTGTGCCTCCCACCTCTTTAACTTGATGTTACTTTGGCACGAATCAGAGTAGGTATATAAAAGTCTCAACCTAGCGTGGCAGTCTTGAACTGGCGTGAGGAGATAGGTGTTGCTAGCGGAGAACAGGGAATGTTGCAGGCAGGCGCTGGAGATGCCTGGTCGTCTTCTTCCTGCTGTCTTCAGGTGCTGGCCCATGGACCAATGATATCTGGGGTGGGGGAATGGGGGGCTTCCATTTTCTTAGAGCTCTGGATGAGGTTCCGTGAAGGAGTCCTGCTCAGCCTTCTCCTCCATGGCACTTTGCAGTGGCATTGTCTTGCCGCGGGGTGTGGTCAGGGACTCGACTAAGTGCTGGTGTTCCGGGGTGGGGGAGGAGTGCACCATGTGCTGACTGAGGCCTAACCAGATGAAGCAGCTGCTGCTCCAGGTCGGGGTGCAGAGGTTCAGACATGGACTGCTTGGAATCTGCTGTCACTGGGCACACATCTGGTGCTGATTTGCCCTGCCCTGTGACATGGACCAGCAACACATGTTTGTAACGGATATTATAGTTGCACACATAGCACTGGCTCAAGGGTGCGTATTGCCCACGGCTGCACACCGACCTGCACAATCTGTGCCAGCATTTGTCATGATGGGAATCTCACACAACCCTAATCGGGCCACGGATGGCACCATGGATTACGTGGTGTTGCCAGCTCCCACAAGTGGGGGTCCTGGCCCAAGTGAGGGATTGGGGTGGTGCTGGGTCTATGCAGCCAATGAGGATAATCCATCATGCTATGACCTTTCCAAACCCCATTGTGCAGATGGATCTCGGTTTGCTCGATTTGGAGCTGGCCATGATGGTGGTGGCAGAGGAGGAGGCGGCTCAGGAGGTGGCGGGCGTGGAGAGACCACCGCAGGAGCAGCCACTACCAGTCCCTCAGGAAGGAGGGCAGGGGGGCTGCTGCTGAGGCCCAGGAGGTGGGTGAGCAGGCTCCCGGGAGGGTGCACAGAAGGCGGAGGGTGTCGTGGCCAAGGAGCTACAGGCTCTGCAATTCCTTCGAGGCCCTCTTGGAGGAGATGTGCTGTCACCGGCTGCGGTTCTCCAAGACCGCGATGCGACACCTTTGTGAGGTGCTCTCACACCTGGCACCTCAGGGGAGGGGCGGCCACCCGCTTCCTGTTGATGTGAAGGTTACGGCTGCCCTGAATTTTTGCACCTCCGGCTCATTCCAGACTCCCAGTGGTGACCAAGCTGGGATCTCCCAGGCCTCCGTGCACAGGTGTGTGCGGCAGGTCACAGATGCCCTGTATGCCCGGACAGGGCAGTACATTAATTTTGATGTGGGCCGTGCACAGCAGGAGGCCCGGCTCTCGGCTTTGCTTCCATTGCTGGGATTCCCAATGTCCAGGGAGCAGTGGATGGGACACACATTGCCTTGTGGGCCCCACATTCAGGACCGCAGCAATTTGTGAACAGGAAGAGGTTCCACTCCCTGGACGTCCAAATCGTCTGTGACTATCCCATGCAGGTCATGCAGGTCGATGCACGCCACGCAGGGAGTGTCCATGACAGCTTTGTGCTCCGGCAGTCAGACATCCCTGGGCTCTTTGAAGACCAGCCCAGGCTCCCGGGACGGCTACTGGTGACAAGGGTTACCCGCTAAGGTCATGGCTGATGACGCCTGTGCGGAGGCCCGAGACTGAGGCGGAGACCCGCTACAACGAGGCCCATGCAGCCACCCGGTCCATCGTAGAGCGGTGCATCGGCCTGCTGAAGATGTGGTTCCGCTGCTTGGACTGCTCTGGGGGGGCCCTCCAGTATGACCCTGTGCCTGCTTCACGCATCATCATCGTTTGCTGCGCTCTGCACAACATTGTCCAGCAGCGGGGAGACCAGCTGGAGCAGGAGGAGGAGGAGGAGGAGCGAGAGGGTGAGGTGAACGTCCCCTCATATGAAGAGCCGGAGGAAAGATGGCGGGCGGCGATGGCAGGTGTCCGGCAGGGAAGGGCAGCAAGGGACGCCTTGATTGCAGCCCGCTTCACCCAGCTGGTGCTATGCAGTGAGGGGGTTGCAACCAACACACATCCACCACACCCCAGGAGCAAGTGCAGGCGCTATTCCCCCTCCAAACTGACCTGGGCCCTCAAACTACCACATCACCCTTCCCCAGCCTCTGTCATCCCACCACCAAATCCCCCAGAAACATCCGACCCTATTAATGTGCCTGGGCTGGCAATGGTTGCAAGTCTTGGATGAAGGCTGGAGGATGATGACGACTCGCTGTTGTGCAGACTGGGATCCTGCCCCTTGTGCCACTCAAGTCTGACTCCTACCTGTACCCCGAATGCACGCTGCCACCCTGGCCCACATAGCTGTAAGGGTTGGGGACACATGTTTTTTGGCCAATGGGTGGGAGGGGGGGAGGGGGACACTTGCACCAAGGGTCTGGTGGATGTTGGGGAAGGTAGGGCAGGCACTCTGAAACATGTGGCTGAGTCTCCAAGGCTCAACAGACAGCACCTCTATGTTTGGGAATCGGGAAAACTCAGCTCTGTGGGGTGGAGGTGGCGGGGGGCGGGGGGGGGGGGGGGGGGGGGGTTGATGGGCGAGGGGGAAAGAGAGATTCATTAGTCACAGCTGTGAGGTGCAATTAACAGTTTGTTTTCTTAACATTATTGATTAATAAACCCTGACTACTGTTGACCTTCACCTGTGCTCTCTCAGTAAACTATAACTTTCTAACTTTGTGCGGTCTACTGCTTCTTCTCGGTGCTACTCCAGGATGCACATCGGAGGTGGAGGTGTCCAGGTGTGATGTAGCAGGTTGCCTGTCCCCCTTGGCGGACATCCCCTGGGTGGCTGGGACCTGGAGGGCCATGGCTGACTTGCGGATGGCACTGTTTCAGTGCCATCCTGTTCATCTCGCTGGCCCTGAGATGCCCCGATGTCAGAAAGGGGGGGTGGGGAGATCTCAGGATGTCTGGGATCTCCTGGGTGGAAGGCCCCAGCATGGGCTCAAGCCCTTCCTCCTCCCTTGGGGTGCCCAGCGGCCCTGGGGGCACTCCATGGGACAGCAGGGTAGCTGGATTGAGCTCCAGAAGCTCCAGCATCACCTGGCTCTGCCAGTCCTGGAAGCCTAGATGCGCCTGCCCCATCATCTGTGGTCCCTCAGCCCTGGCCCTCTGAGACTGGGCCAAACTCCGGAGACCCTCCGCTTCAGCATTCTCTGAGCGAGCCAGGCTCTGGAGCCCCTCAGCAGTAGCTGTCTGAGCCTGGGCTAAGTTGTCGAGGCTCATAGAATGCCAGCGAGAGCCCAGCCATGGCCAGCAGTGTCTCCCACATGCCCCCGACACCCATGGCCATCGAATGCTGTGCGTCCTGGATGCCGGAAACACACTCGCCCGTGGCCCATTGTGTCTTCAGGATGGCCTGGACCCTGTCACCCATGAGGACAGACCCCTGAGCCAGACTTTCCACTGCGTTCGCTACCCTTGCAGTGTTGGCCTGGTTCACACTTTGTATCGGCACTACCCCCTGCAACAGCACTCTGTTTAACTCCCCTAAACAGCCTTGCAGTCGCAGCATGGTTGCTGACAACCCTTCCACAACTCCCTGGGTTTCCTGATGCTTCTCCACCAGCCTTGAGAGGAACACACCCCGAGGTCCGGCATCTGGCTTGGGGACAGCTGAATCCTGGCCTCCGGCAGACCTCCGTGTGCCCGAGCCCTCGGATATGCCCGCCTCCACCCGATGTGCATCAGTGTCTGTGATGTGTTCATCAGTTCGTGACCCAGAAGCCTCACCACCAAAGGTGGTGATAGTCTCTGTGTTGGTGGGTTGTGTGGTACACGCCGGTGACGCTTCAGTGGTGCTGCCCTCGGAGGATTCCTCAGTGCCTCCCTCCGAGGTGTCATCCGGGGGTCGTGGGCAGTTTGCTCCAGAGCAGCAGAGGGGGCGCCAACATCCGAAGGGCTGGGTTCCTCTGGGTCCAGAGCTGCAATAAAGAACACACATTAGGGGGAGAGAGGTAAAACATTCCATGTAGCATTGCACTTACTTCGAGGAGGACCTAGGTTGAGGGTGCGCTTCTGCTCACTTGCATGCCAGACGCTGACCTGGCTATCGGTGACCATTCGGGATGGCCCATCACCCTCTGCCAGCTCTATGGCACGTTCTTCGATGCTGGTCAGCTGTCGCAGGTCTGTGTAGTCTCACATAAATTGTGAATGTTCTTCTCCTATCAGAACATAAGGTGGATAGAAAGCATTAACATATTGCAGTGCATGGTGCGCAATGCGTGCCTGTGTCTCGGGCTTTGTGCTGACAGTTTTGGGGAAAGCGGTCACCACTGAAGGGTGCTCATTGAGGGGTGAGGGGAAAGGGTTAGATTGTGTTCCTGGGGGAAGGGTCACTTGTTGCATGCCCTTCAGGTGTCTAAGCAGGGTTTGAGATCCATGCCAAGCATGTGCTGGGTTCCAAGAGGGATGCTCACTCACCCTTGCTGCTCACTGAAGGTCATACATTTTTTTCCGACACTGCCGGCCAGAGCGTGGTGTCAGGCTCCTGGCATTCACCGCTTCTACCACCTCCTCCCACAATGCTGTGGCAGATGCACCCCTTGGGTGAGGGTCCTGGCCGGGGAAGATCCGCTCACGCCTCTCCTCCACGGCATCTAGCAGGTGCTCCTGGTCGGCCTCTGTGAATCTGGGAGCAGGTTTCCGCACAGACATCTTTGTGACGTGACTGGCTGTGTGGCCATTCCTGCAGCTTATATACAGCTCTGGTTTATTCGGGGAGTGCAGGTGCAGTGAGTGCAGCCAGTCAAGGGCCCCTTGGCAACAAATACTTGTGAGAAATTTTGAAGGCTGCATTCACTTGACTGTCATGCATCCCTTGGGGTGCTGATTGGCTGCCATTCAATAGGCTGCTGTGTCCCGGGGTGTGCAATACTCAGGACTCCCGTTCAAGAGAGAGAATGATCGCAAGCTGGGGTTGTGCATATCAGCACAATGCAAGTTCTCTGCAGGGCAGCAGTGAGGACAGTATGTTCAAGGGATATAGGGATGGGGTACCTGCATTATCCAGATCCATGGGGGCATGGGGTGAGCAGGCAGTCCTGTCTGTGTGTGGGGTGAGGGGGGTGGGGTGGGGTGGGGGGGGGGGGGGCTGGGGTGTGGGGGGTGGGGTGGGGTGGGGTGGAGGGGGGTCGGGTGGGGGAGGAGGGGGCAGCGATGTCTGTGTGGTGGGGGTTGTGGGTGCCAGCAATGAGGCCAGCAATATCTGGGGGATTGGATGGCAATGATCTGGATGTTGGGAGGTCTTTTCAGTGATCTCCCAGTGATGTGCGCCTGTGCGGGTTCCTGCTCATCTCGCCGATTTCAGGCTCTTTGGCATGAATAGGCCCCACCCCCTGAGCTTTTAATGATATTCACGATTGGGACCTCTGCATTGCACAGAGTGCGGAGATTCGGGTCTGAAGTTGCACTGAAAAAACAGTTGTGATCGAGACCAGTTTTCTCGCCAGTTCAGCACTGTTGGGAGAATCGCCCCTTTAACCTCTTCACCAGAGCTCATGGCAAATTTATTTCCAGGTTGCAGCTGACCAACCAAGGCCAAACATCGAGGCCCCAGCAGCACAGACACGGGTTAGCTTAACATTAAAACAGATTTAGAAATTCAATAGTTATAATGCTGGATCCATTTCTTTTCCCTTCACAATTGCACCTGAAACCAGTTAATTGAATCATTTCCCTGGAAATAAAACTGTACCTTTTTAAAGAGCTGGTTTTGAAATTCCTTTCCTTCCTGGATATTTTTTTCTTCTAAGATTGCTTTAAAGGAATTGCCACACCATTATCTCTGTGTGTTCTGCTACTGAAGGCTTCAAGGTTCCCAGCTACAGAGTGACAGCAGTAAGGGTCTGGACTCAGGCCAAAGTGTGGTCAATGGTGACTACATTAATGACTTAGTGGGAAAATACAAAAGGCAGTGTGGCACTAAACCACAAAGCCGGAATATTTCCATATGTAATTCCTGACCCGGGTTAGCTGATCCCACCAGGAACAAAGGTGGAGAATATTCAATCACCTGTAGCCAGTCAGTTAGGATTAGATTCACTGGAGTTTAGAAGAGTGAGAGGGGATCTCATAGAAATGTATATAATTCTAGCAGGATTAGACAAGGTAGATTCAGAAAGAATGTTTCCGATACTGGGGGAGTCCAGAACTAGGGGTCATAGTTTGAGGATTAGGGGATATAGAACTGAGGTGAGGAGAAATTTCAGCACCCAGATAGTGGTGAACCTGTGGAATTCACTACCACAGAAAGTAGTTGAGGCCAAAACCTTGTGTGATTTCAAGAAGAAATTAGTTTTAGCTGTTGGGGCTAAAGGGATCAAGGGATATGGGCGAGATCAGGATATTGGATTTGATGATCAGCCATGATCAAAATGAATGGCAGAGCAGGCTCAAAGGAACAAATGGCCTTCTCCTGCTTCTAGTTTCTATGTTTCTATCTTAAAGCTTCCCTGGATTAGGTAGGGGTAGAAATTAACTAGAGTTCTCATTTGGAAGTATTTTCAATGAACCCTGTCAGAAAATACATGCAAGTGAATATTGTAAGCCCAGATTGGTCATTAAAAATGGACATTAAATTCAAGCAGGGTTTTTACCTGGTAGAAAGATTGCCTCAAAACAACATGCTTTCATTCCTCTGTTGCAGCCATTTAATTGCAAGCTGTGAGGATCGATTTGGCTACCTCTCTATTGTAATGGACAGAAGATGATTATGAATTACAAAGAAGGAAAGCCAGGGATATCAAACGATATTAAAGCTGGATTAGCTGCAAGTGCCATTTTGTGACCACTCATGTCTTTAGGTCTAGGCACAGTTACCTAGTCATGGTGGAGGAGAACTATTTCTGTCAACCGAGGATCACCAGAAAGGCAGATACCCTATTGTGTCATTCACTTAAAGGTGAGCTTCACATAAACAGGGGAGGCGATGGCCTTGTGGTATTATCGCTAGACTGTTAATCCAAAATTCAGCTAATGGTCTGGGGACCTGGGTTCGAATCCTGCCACGGCAGATGGTGGAATTTGAATTCAATAAAAAAAAATTTGGAATTAAGAATTTCCTGATGCCCATGAAACCATTGTCGGAAAAACCCATCTGGTTCACTAATGTCCTTTGGGGAAGGAAATCTGCTGTCCTTACCTGGTCTGGCTGACATGTGACTCCAGAGCCACAGCAATGTGGTTGACTCTCAACTGTCCTCGGGCAACTAGGGATGGGCAATAAATGCCGGCCAGCCAGTGATACTCATGTCCCATGAATCAATAAAAAAAAGCATTATTACAAATAGCCAAGCTCATCATTACTCTTAGCTTTTATGCCTCTGACTCCTTCCAGGGTAACATCAGTGTAATAACTGGAGGGGAATCAATGAGGCTCCAACACAAAGAAGTCTTTAGTAGACTAAGATAACTATTTACACTCTAAAGGGGTTGACAGAAACATCGCACAGGTCTGCTCTCTTCACCTCCCTGGCTCCAACTGAAGTCCTCCCTGTCACTAAGACACGATTGGCTTGGCTTCCCACGCTTACCTTCCATAGAGTCCGGCCCGATCACATGGCCTGTAAAGGATCGCCCTTTAATGGGGCCATGTTACAAGAATCAGGTTATCAATTTGCCATCCACAAATTTGTTAAACCACCAATGCATTGCTTAGCAAGGCAAACACTACATTTCCCCTGAACAATAATAGCAGAATGCAGGGGGGCTGATCTAAATGCAGGGAGTGATTCATGTCACTCATATGGTGATCCAGGCTCCTGGATTAAATAGAAACACACAGCACAGTCTTAAAAAGTCCAGAAAATCACTGTAATCTTTGAATTTGTCGGGATGGAAACTGGAAATGCTGCAGGTCTGATGAATCCTTTGTGATTCATTGAAGAAATGGAGGCTGGAAGTTTCCAGGAACAAATTTGCAATTGCTTCCTTCTTGCAGGTTTCTGTCTTCACTCGAGTCAAGGAGCAGTCAAACCCCTGTGGCAAAGATCTGATGTGGTTCTCCAACTGGTTGGTTCGAGCTAGCCTGAATTGTCTGCCCGTTGGTAGATTATAGGTAGGGTCCTTATTTTTCTTGTCTCTTTCTGTCCATCTAGACTGACCCTTTAAGGCTTCCCTCAAAATGTGTGTTGATAACTGTTCCTTATCACAATATGGTTTATCTGTTTTTCCATTGCCCACACAGGTGAACCCGAACTTGGGGTTTGGGGGCAGTGGGTGGTTGCATGTGGTGAATTTGGGTATCAGAGCAGGCAACTTGTGAAACAGTATGGAGGCAGTGGAGGCATAAAACAACCCACCAGCCTTCGGCCCTGACACTCCCTCACCCCTACACAATCCCCATGCATGACAACCTATGCCACACCATACCCTCTCCCCACTCCCCGTGGCCCTTCATGCCCTCTATGCAAAACTACACCCCTCAAGGGCAATTAGGGATAGGAAATAAATGCTGATCTAGCCAGCAATGCCCAGATCTCATGAATAAATAGATAAAAACCCACTTTGATAAAGGAATGTGTGAAATCAGTCATGCAAACACTAATGCATTAATGATATCCCTCAGGAATATATCACAGACAGAGCCAAATAGCAAGAAATGATTTTATTTTTTAGAGTTAAAGGCTAGGAGTTCTGAAAACCTTATCTTTGACACTTCTCTTCTCTTCCTTGACCTCTCTGTCTCCATTTCTGGTGATAGATTGTCCACCTGTATCCAGTATAAGCAGCTCTTCACATCCCACATCCTGTAAGGACTCCATCCCATTCCCTCAGTTCCTTCACCTCCTCCACATCTGTTCGATGATGTCACTTTCCAAAATGGCGCTGCTGACAAGTCTTCTTTCTTCCTAAATTATGGTTTCCCACCGACTGTGATGGACAGGGATCTCAACCGTGTCTGACTCGTGTTCCCCGGGCCACTGCTCTCAACCCCTCCACTCCCTCCCAGAACCAGGATAGGGTCCCCTTTGTCCTTACTTTTCATCCCACCAGCCCCCGCATCTAAAAGATCATCCTCTGCCATTTCCATCAACTTCAGCATGATGCCACCACAAAACACATCTTCCCCTCACTCCCCCTGTCAGTATTCCACAGGGACCATTCCCTCCAGAATATCCTGGTCATCACACCCAACACCTCACCCACCGCTAATGGCACCTTCTCATGCAATTGTAGAAGGTGCAACACCTGCCCCTTCACCTCCTCCCTGTTCACATTCCCAGGGCCCAAACACTCTTTTTAGGTGAAGCAGTGCTTCACGTGCACCTCCTTTAACCTGGTCTATTCCATTCGCTGCTCCCAATGCAGGCTACTGTACATTGGAGAGACCAAACGCAAACTGGATGACCGCTTTACAGAGCAACTTTGGTCCGTCTGCAAGAGGACCCAGACCTTCCTGTCGCTTGTCATTTCAATACACCACCCTGTTCCCCTGTCCACATGTCCGTCCTTGGCCTTTTGCAATGTTCAAGTGAAGCGCAATGAAAACTGGAGAAACAGCACCTCATCTTCCGACTGGGTACTTTACAGCCTTCTGGACTGAACACTGAGTTTAGCAACTTCAGAGCATGAACTCTCCCTTCACCTTCACCCCATTTCCATTTATTTTATTTCATTTATTCTTTCCAAGTTTTTTTTAGTGTGAGGTGAATGTTTCTGCCTCTTCCACCCTTTCTGACAATGAGTTCCAGACACCCACTGTGTGAAATAATTACTTCTTAACTCTCCTCTAAATTCTTCTAATCATTAGTTTAAATCCATTCCTGCTGGCTATTGCCTCTCTGCGAGTGGAAATAGATCCTTCCTATCCACTCTATCTAGGCTCCCCATAGTTTTATACACAAAGAACAAAGAAAATTATAGCACAGGAACAGGCCCTTCGGCCCTCCAAGCCTGCACTGACCATGCTGCCCAACTGAACTAAAACCCCTACTCTTCTGGGGACCATATCCCTCTATTCCCATCCTATTCATGTATTTGTCCAGATGCCCCTTAAAAGTCACTATCGTATCTGCTTCCACCACCTGCCCCGGCAACGAGTTCCAGGCACCCATCATCCTCTGTGTAAAAAACTTGCCTCGTACATCTCCTTTAAACCTTGCGCCTCCCACCTTAAACGTATGCCTCCTAGTAACTGACTCTTCCACCCTAAGAAAAAACTTCTGACTATCCACTCTGTCCATGCCCCTCATAATCTTGTAGACTTTTATCAGGTCGCCCCTCAACCTCCGTCATTCCAGTGAGAACAAACCAAGTTTCTCCAATCTCTCCTCATAGCTAATGCCCTCCATACCAGGCAACATCCTGTACCCTCTCCAAGGCCTCCACATCCTTCTGGAAGTGTGGCGACCAGAATTGAACACTACATTCCAAGTGTGGCCCAACTAAGGTTCTATAAAGCTGCGACATGACTTGTCAATTTTTAAACTCAATGCCCCGGCCAATGAAGGCAAGCATGCCGTATGCCTTCTTGACTACCTTCCCTACCTGCGTTGCCACTTTCAGTGACCTGTGTACCTGCACACCCAGATCCCTCTGCCTATCGATACTCTTAAGGGTTCTGCCATGTACTGTATATTTCCTATCTTTATTAGACCTTCCAAAATACATTACCTCACAGTTGTCCAGATTAAACCCCATCTGCCAAATCTCTGCCCAAGTCTCCAACTGATCTCTCTCCTGTTGTATCCTCTGGTGGTCCTCATCACTATCCGCAAATCCACCAACCTTTGTGTCGTCTGCAAACTTACCAATCAAACCAGTTACATTTTCATCCAAATCAATTATATATATTACAAACAGCAAAGGTCCCAGCACTGATCCCTGAGACACGCCACTTATCCATTCAGAAATGCACCCTTCCACTGCTACCCTCTGTCTTCTATGACCGAGCCAGTTCTGTATCCACCTTGCCAGCTCACCTCTGATCCTGTGCAACTTCAACTTCTGGACCGGACTGGCATGAGGAACCTTGTCAAAGGCCTTACTGAAGTCCATGTAGACAACATCCACTGCCCTCCCTCATCAGTCACTTCATCACTTCCTCAAAAAACTCAATCAAGTTAGTGAGACATGACCTCTCCTTCACAAAACCATGTTGCCTCTCGCTAATACGTCCACTTATTTCCAAGTGGGAGTAAATCCTGTCTCGAAGAATCCTCTCCAATAACTTCCCTACCTACTTCTGTAGTAGGAAAAATGCTTGAATCTATCATCAAGGAAGAAATAGCGAGACATCTGAATATAAATTGTCTCATTGGTAAGACGCAACATGGGTTCATGAAGGGAAGGTCATGTTTGACTCATTTGGTGGAATTCTTTGAGAACATTACATGTGCAGTGGACAATGGGGAACCTGTAGATGTGGTGTATCTGGATTTCCAGAAGGCATTTGACGCAAGGCTCACCGGCCTGTAATTACCTGGATTATCCTTGCTACCCTTCTTAAACAAAGGAACAACATTGGATATTCTCCAATCCTCTGGGACCTCCCCTGTAGTCATGATGTGGAGATATTTGTATTGTAATGGTATTTGCTACCAAATAAACCTGTTGGACTTTAACCTGGTGTTGTTAAAACTCTTACTGTGACCTCCCCTGTAGCCAGTGAGGCCACAAAGATTTCTCTTAAGGCCCCAGCAATTTCCTGCCTTGCCTCTCTCAGTATTCTGTAGTATATCCCATCAGGCCTTGGGGACTTGTCTACCTTAATGTTTCTCAAGACCCCCAATACCTCCTCCTTTTTGATTTCAACATGACTCAAACTATCTACACACCCTTCCCCAGATTCATCATCCACCAAATCCTTCTCTTTGGTGAATACTGATGCAAAGTACTCATTTAATACCTCGCCCATTTCCTCTGGCTCCACGCATAGATTCCCGCCCCTGTCTTTGAGTGGGCCAACTCTCTCCCTGGCTATGTGCATGCTCTTTATATATGTATAAAAAGAACAGAATAAGAACATAAGAACTAGGAGCAGGAGTAGGCCATGTGGCCCTCGAGCCTCCTCCACCATTCAATAAAACCATGGCTGATGTTTTTGTGGACTCAGCTCCACTTACCCGCCCACTCACCATAACCCTTAATTCCTTTACTGTTCAAACATTTATCCACCCTTGCCTTAAAAACATTCAATGAGGTAGCCTCAACTGCTTCACTGGGCAGGGAATTCCACAAATTCACAACCGTTTGTGTGAAGACCTAAATCTGCTTCCCTTTATTTTGAGGCCATGCCTGCTTCTATCTTATCTATTCCCTTCATAATCTTATATGTTTCTGTGAGATCTCCCCTCATTCTTCTGAATTCCAATGAGTATAGCCCCAGTCTACTCAGTCTCTCCTCATAAGCCAACCCTCTCAACTCCGGAATCAACTTAGTGAATCTCCTCTGCACCCCTCCAGTGCCAGTATATCTTTTCTCAAGTAAGGAGACCAAAACTGTACACAGTACTCCAGGTGTGACTTCACCAGCACCTTATACAGCTGCAGCATAATCTCGCTGTTTTAAACTCCATCCCTCTAGCAATGAAGGACAAAATTCCATTTGCCTTCTTAATTACCTGCTGCACCTGCAAACCAACTCCTTGTGATTCTTGCACAAGGACACCCAGGTCCCTCTGCGCAGCAGCATACTGCAATTTTTTACCATTTAAATAATAGTCCATTTTGGTGTTTTTCCTACCAAAATGGATGACCTCACATTTACCAACATTGTACTCCATCTGCCAGACCCTCGCCCACTCACTTAGACTATCTATATCCTTTTGCAGACTTTCAGCATCCTCTGCACACTTTGCTCTGCCACTCATTTTAGTGCCATCTATGAATTTTGACACACTACACTTGGTCCCCAACTCCAAATCATCTATTTAAATTGTAAACAATTGCAGTCCCAACACTGATCCCTGAGGCACACCACTAGTCACTGATCACCAACCAGAAAACACCCATTTACCCCCACTCTTTGCTTTCTGTTAGTTAACCAATCCTCTATCCATGCTAATACATTACCCGTAACACCGTGCACCTTTATCTTATGCAGCAGTCTTTGGTGCGGCACCTTGTCAAATGCCTTCTGGAAATCCCGATACACCACATCCACAGGTTCCCCATTATCCACTGCGCATGTAATGTTCTCAAAGAATTCCACCAAATTAGTCAAACATGACCTTCCCTTCATGAACCCATGCTGCATCTTACCAATGGGACAATTTATATTCAGATGTCTCGCTATTTCTTCCTTGATGATAGATTCAAGCATTTTCCCTACTACAGAAGTTAAGCTAACCGGCCTATAGTTACCCGCATTTTGTTTACCTCCTTTTTTAAACAGTGGCATCATATTTGCTGTTTTCCAATCTGCGGAAACCACCCCAGAGTCCAGCGAATTTTGGTAAATTACCACTAGTGCATTTGCTATTTCTCCCGCCATCTCTTTTAGTACCCTGGGATGCATTCCATCAGGACCAGGAGACTTGTCTACCTTTAGCCCCATTACCTTGCCCAACACTACCTCTTTTGTGATAATGATAATTTCTAGGTCCTCACCTGCTATAGCCTTCCTGTCATCAATTTTTGGCATGTTATTTGTCTCTTCCACTGTGAAGCCTTGGGATTTTCTTTAATCCTGCTGGCCAATTACATTTTGTGACTTCTTTCAACCCTCCTTACTCCTTGCTTAAGTTTCTTTCTACTTCCCTTGTATTCCACACTTGCTATGTGTGTTCCCAGCCTCCTAGCCTTGACAAATGCTTCCTTTTTCTCTTTGACTAGGCTCACAATATCTCTTGTTATCCAAGGTTCCTGAAACTTGCCATACTTATCCTTCACCTTTATAGGAATGTACTGGTCCTGAATTTCTATCAGCTTATACTTGAAAGTCTCCCACATGCTAGATGTTGATTTGCCCTCAATCTACATTCTTTGATTCCTGCCTAATATTGTTGTAATTAGCCTTCCCCCAATTTAGCACCTTCATTTGAGGACTACTCTTATCTTTATCCATCAGTACCTTAAAGCTTACTGAATTGTGGTCACTGTTCCCGAACTGCTCCCCTACTGAAACACCAACCACCTGGCTGGGCTCATTCCCCAATATCAGGCCCAGTACGGCCCCTCTCCTAGTTGGACACCTCAATTAAATCTTCCCTTAGGCTCCTCTGTTCCAGAGAAAACATCCAAACTTTCTTCATTGCTAAAATTCTCCATTAAAGGCAGCGTTCTTGTAAATCTCCTTATTACCCTCTTCAGTGTGACCATATTCACCAAAGATCCTTAGACGGCACCTTCCAAACCCATGACCACTTCCATCTGAAAGGACAAGAGCAGCAGATACATGGGAACACCACCACCTGCAAGTTCCCCTTCAAACCATTCACCATCCTGACTTGGAAATATATCGCCATTCCTTCACAATCGCTGGGTCAAAATCCTGGAATTCCCTCCCTCACGGCATTGTGGGTCAACCCACAGCACATGGACTGCAGCGATTCAAGAAGGCAGCTCATCACCACCTTTGCCAGGGCAACTAGGGATGGGCAATAAATGCTGGCCAGCCAGCAACGCCCATGTCCCACAAATAAAATCTGTCTTGCAATATGGTAATCAGAATGCTGTGTATTATGTGTTCTGGTTGTGATCTAACCAGTGTTTTATGCAGCTCTGACATAACCCTCTAGGCATCAACCAATAAAGACCTTTTTGACCATCTTATCTACCTGTCTTGCTTCCATCAGAGATCTGTGGACATTTACTGCAAAGACTCTCAGCTACTCTACACTTCTCAGAATCTGACCACTTATTATTCATTATAATATTCAACCTGTGTGAAAGGCATGGCACATGGTCTCTGATTACTGCAGCCATTCTTCTTTGTGTTCATTCTGATTCCAATCACTGGAAGATATCCCCATTTGATTCTCTATTGATCTCAATTTTGCTATGGTTCCTTGGTTACTTTGATACTGACAGAGGTGAATCTCACCTCTCCTCCATCATTAGCTCATGTCTTTAATTTTGGATCAAACTATGACAGGATCTGAGCAGTTCTGGTGAAGCTGACCTGAGCATTGATGAACAGTTAATCAGTGAGCAGATTTTGTTTGATGCCAAGGTATTGCCTTACAAGCAGCACGGTGGCACAGTGGTTAACACTGCTGCCTCACAGTGCCAGGGACTCAGGTTCAATTCCGGCCTCGGGTCATTGTCTGTGTGGAGTTTGCACATTCTCCCCGTGTCTGCGTGGGTTTCCTCCGAATGTTTCGGCTTCCTCCCACACCCCAAAGCTGTGCGGGTTAGGAGGATTGGCCCTGCTAAATTGACCCTTAGTGTCAGGGCCTGGATTGTTGTCAGTGCAGGCTCGACGGGCCAAATGCACTGTCGGGATTCTATAATATTCTATTCTATGATATTATGTGTGGTTTGAAAAAAGCTGCAATACAAAGATTTTACATTTTAGAAGCCCCGAGTGGTGGGTGACCTTCTTGAAGGATGAGTCACATTTCCGTGATAGATCTTTAGGATTAGCTCATTTTGTTTTATTGCAAGGCTGAGTGCATTAGGTGAAGGTTAGCAGGTGGAACACATCTCCTTGGTGGCATTGGGCAGCTGCTGTTAAGGATCTACTGATAGTAACTCACTAAAATAGAGGAGCATTCTTTAAACTGTCGCATGTAATTCAACCTTGTAAAAGTAGTACCAATTAATGTTGTAGACTAAAGGACGATGGAACTCTTGAAACACAATGCAGTGTGAAGGAGGACTAGTGTTTTCATTCATTCCTTTATGATACCAACATAAGATATTCTAAATACAGGTATGCCACACTCTTCACCTCTCATGTAAGCCACTGTTCTAGGTCTTAGGGGAAATGTAGGGAGCAGTTTAATTACTGAATCAGGTTTGGAAAATGAGTACATTAATTGATGCAGTTAAATCCTGTATTTTAAGTACATGCTCCCCTTCACTCTACCAAACTTTTTCTTTCACATAATTCCTCACACCCACTCCACTTGCAGCAGCACCTAAACTTGACTTTTCCTCCACTTTTATTACCTCCCAGGTTAATATCAATCATTCGTACTCATCTCAGTCTTATGCAATGTGATGCATCGATTGGTTGACTACATCACCTTTACTCATGCACAGGTTTGTTTCCACACCCCTAGTAGGAATACAGAGTGAAAACAGAAGGGAATGAAATGCAGAAAGCCCATTATAAATAGTCCAGGTAACCAATATAGAAAAGAAAGCCCTGGACTTAAGAGACACATCTCCCCCCACCAGCCCCTCACCTCTCCACCCTTGCCTTGGATGATTACAAACTGTTTGTAGCTAGGCGTGAAACTGGATTTTAGGCTCGCACGCAATTTTCCAGGAGCAGCATGATCTGTGCCAGGCGGGGCGAGGCTGGAAAATCACCCCCTATGTGTTTAGCCGAGGCTGGCAAGATCTCTACCAGATGCAGTGCCAGTGTAACCTCTCGAGGAACCGGTGGTGATGCTACTGTTTGTGGCAAAGGCAACCAGCTAAGTGCATCTGCATGTGATATCTGTGTTCCAGGGCAATGCTGAAACATGTAACTCTATGCTGCTAACAAAAGAGCCCATCTCTGCACCCTTGCAGAGACAATTGGTGGCACCAGCTCATCTTCTCTAAATAGACCTAACAATGGCTTGTGGTTCGAAACTATTGTAAAATATTGAGCATATAAATATAGTGATGAAACTATTTGACAGAATAGATGACAATGTTCTTGAAGCAAAGGCAATGGGCCTTTTTGCATCATCAGGCTTCTGGTGGGACAAAACAGCTCCCACTCCTTACAATGAAGCACCGCAGGTAACCATCAAGGGTTTGTTTCGGTTGAAGTGTACTAACAAGGCAGATGACTGCATAGTCCGTTTAACTTTTATTAAAGCTTCTTTTTATTCTTCTCGCCATCTCCAACATTGTTTTTTTTAACAGTTGGTGAAGTGGGGCTACGGTGGTAGAAACATTTTTAAAAAATGTACATAATAGTTCATCATGCCCAGAAATAACTTCAGCTCTGATCCATCTTTTGACTGTGAGACCTCCTTTGATGGCTTTTACTTTTTCTTCCAAATGATGTAATCCTTTTGAATCAACCCCAAACCCTAAGTAGGTGACTTCTTGGTGATTGAAATGTACATTTCTCTTGTTTCAGCCTAACACCTGCTTCCTTAAACCCTCTCCATAAGTCTTCTAAATTCGATCTGTGTTCTTTAGGCAAGGTACCAGTGATCAGTACATCATCCAGATAAACCATTACACTGGGATGCCTTGCAAGAGACTCTCCATCATATGCTGGAAAATGACACAGGCTGATGAGACTCCAAAATCAATGGCTGGAATTTTACCGCCCCCCCCACCCCACCTTCCCCCACCCAGCCCCGCCACGGGAATTGGAGCAGGCAAGGAGCAGGCCATGGAAAGGTCTGTTGATGTCAGGCGGGATTTTATAGTTTTGGGATGAGCGGGGCTATAAAATCCCGTCCAATATGTATACTGGTGTTGATTGTCATAAGATGAACTGGTGTTCTGTGTGTTGATTGTCGCAAGATTTTGCGAGTCCTCATCCAACTCCAGCTGCTGATGGGCATGACTGAGATCCAATTTATATATCTTAAACCTCCTGCTCGTTTAACATGGCGATCTTCAATTCTAGGAATGGTGTACCTGAATATCTGTGCTCCTCTATTGACAGTTAATTTGTAATCCCCACAGATTCTAACACTCTGATCTGGTTTCAGAATGGGGACTACAGGTGCAGCCCACTCGGAGAATTGTACGGACTTTATAATACCTAAATCTTCCAGCCTTCTGAATTTAATTTCCACCTTCTGATGAAGGGCATAAGGCACGGGCGAGCCTAAAAAAATATAGGCTGTGTTTCCTGATTCAGATACGTTTTAGTTTTAGCTCCTGGTATACATCCTAATTCATCTCTGAAGCCCTTGGAACATTTATACAGCAGCTCCTGAAAATCTCCATCCCTCAGATTTAATATTTCCAGCCAGTTTAGCCATATCTGCTTTAACTAATCATGGTCCATTAAACAAGGTCTGTTACCCTTAATTACCAAGAGTTGTAGCTTTGCCGTTTGATTCTGATATGCCACTGTTACTGTTGCTGCACCTAAAGTCTGCAGTGTCTCCCCAGTAGATGTGGACAAAATGGTGCCTGACTCAGTTAATCTTAATGGTTGGAGCCCTTTTTGAAGTTAATAAAATGTCTGTTCCCCAATGACTATAGCCGCCGCCCCTGTATCAACTTCCATTTTTAGTGCTTTGCCAATTACCAGAAAGGTTATCTCTATAGGGGGCACTTTGCTTGGCTGGACCTGGTTTAGGGTGAATGACTCTGATATCTTGCTGGGCTCCTCATCCAATTTCTTTAAAGAAGTTAAACTAATAGTCACTGTCTTTTTTTGTACTGGCTGGACTGGTTGCTTCGCTGTGCACTTTGCTTTTCTCTAGAAGTCGAAAATTTTCTTTTCTATTGTGATCTTTTCTATCATACCTGCAGCACACACAACTCTTGCACCAACAGACTTCTTGAGAGTGTTCTTCCCCATGTCGAAAACACGCCTCAGCCCTCACTGTTACATTAATCACTATTGTGCCCGCTCCTGGGCTGTTTGCACCACAGCCATCTCCTGCCACAAATGATTTACCTCGTTTGGCACGTCTTGCAACGCTTGCACATTGGTTACGCCCTGTTCCATGCATTCAGTCGCCTGGGCCAGCTCCACGGTTTTTTTTGAAGTGATTTTGGTCTCAGCCAGTAGTTTTTTTTGTATGATTAGATCATTTATACCACAGAACGTTCTGTCCCTTAACATTTCTCCTAATGGCTGGGCTGAATTCTCAGTGTCCTGCCAGTTTCCAGAGTCTTGCCATGAAGCATGAGACCATCTCCCCTGGCTGTTGGATTGCCGTATGAAATTTGTATCCCAGCATAATGATTGAGGGATGGGGGTAAAATCATTGTTGACCAGCTCTACAATCTGGTCAAAGGACGTTTGGAGCATCTTCCCACCATGACAATCCATGTGGTCCAGACCGATCACACTGCCCACGGGAAACACTCCCACTCCTACCCCCCACTCCCCCCCACCTTAAAGAGCCATGCTACCACAGTAAGGAAATATGCTGTCCTTACATGGTTTGGCCTACACGTGACTTGAGACGCACAGCAATGTGGTTGACTCTTAAGTGCCCTGTCAAGCCACTCAGGGCAAAGAAGAATGGGTAATAAATGTTGGCCCAGCCAGCAACGCCCACTTCCCATGAATGAATAGAAAAGAAAAATGTGGGTAACTTATATTTTGAGTTCATTTATTAGTGTCACAAGTAGGTTTACGTTAACACTGCAGTGAGGTTACTGTGAAACTGTGGGTCCCCCACAATCATCTCCCCATCTCCCCGATCTCTCTGGCTCCAAACCCTCCCTCATTGACGTCACCTCCACCAATCTCCCAGTTCATCCCATCAATGACCCCTTGACCCCCTACACTCCATTCCTCGCTGTGATCTAGCTGCCTGGCAGTCAGCCAACCTCTGAATCTGGCTGAGCACAGTGGGAAATGGATTACCCAAAATGGTAACCAGCGGCATTGTTTATACCACAGAATTGTCTGTGGGATAACTGGTCTAATCATACAAAAGAAGCTACTGGCAGCACAGTGGCACAGTGGTTAGCACTGCTCCCTCACAGGGTCAGGGATCCGGTCTCAATTGTGGCCTGGAGTGACTGTCTTTGTGGAGTTTGCATGTTCTCCCCATGTCTGCGTGGGTTTCCTTCAGGTCCTCTGGTTTCCTCCCACAGTCTAAAGAAGTGCAGGCTAGGTGGATTGGCCATGCTAAATTGCCCAAGATACATAGGCTTTAGATTCTTTAAGGATTTGAGGGGTAAATACCTGAATTTATGGGGTACGCCTGGATAAGAGTCAGTGCAGACTGGATGGGCCAAATGGCCTCCTTCTGCACTGCAGGGATTCTATGATTCATGTTATTAATTTTAGCACGAACAGGAGAGAAACCTATTCTTCTGGCTTCCTCAACTGCAAACCTCCATCCCCCCCTGCCCCCATACAATCCACCGCTTGCAGTCCACCTCCCTGTTAATATTGGGATCATTAAATCTGTTTCTCTCTCTTCTCAGATGTTAACTGGGTGACTGAATAGTTTATGCATTCTTCAGTTGTATTTCAGAGTTTCAGCACCAATGGTATTTTGTTTTTGAAACAGAGGCCGTGATTCTCCCATTGTGGCATGCAACTTTTTTGGCGGGTCGCAGTGGAAGACGCGCGTCTGCGGCTTTGAACAGGGATTTGCGCATGCGCCGGGTACGCATGCGCATCTCCCAGAGCCGACGAACAGCCGCCGGCCAGACCACGCTGGAAACCGGCGGGAAGGCAGGTAAGTGATTTAAATCTTTTCTGCACGTATTTTAAATATGTATATATGTTCATTATTGGGACCTTTCAGGTCCTGATTAAATCTCCCACCCCGCCAGGAGTACTTCATTCCAGTGGGGTTCAGACTAGCTCCCCATGTTTGGGGAAGTAGCGGGAGACCCCGCCGGAATGAGGGGGGGGCAATCGGGGCCCCCCAAGGGGTCGTGCGACCGGGGGTGGTGCCCCCTGGGCATGGGCACCCTGGCAGTACCAGCCTGTGCCCCCTGGCACTGCCCAAGGGGCAACGTGCCCATGTCCAAGGGGCACCTTGGCACTGCCCACCAGATATCGGGCAGTGCCAAGGGGCGGGGCCTACTGTGGGTGGGGCCGAGGGGTGATCGGTGAGGGTGGGGTGTCCCGCTGCCAGTCTGCATTGGGATCGGTCTGTGATGGAGCGAGGGCAGCGATTGGGGCGAGTTGGGGGGGGATTGGTCTGTTGCGGGGCGGGGGCCTACCTCTGTGCGGGGGGGGGCGGTCTGATCCCGGGGTGGGGGGGTCAGCGGGGAAGGGTCTGCCGGGGTGAGGGGGTTGGGGGGATCGCCACTACTGGGGGTTGGGGCCTGGACATCGGGGCGCTCCGGGACAGGGTGGGGGGGTTCAGGGCTGGCCCGGGAATTGCTCTGGGGGCCATGATCGGATGTAGGGAGGGTTGGAGGGGCAGCACTCCGGGGGTCCCAGGCTGGCCAGTGATCGAGCTTGCCAGCAAACGGAAGTTTGACAGTTTGGGGCCACTGCGCATGCACAGAGTTCCAGAACTGTCAAACTCCGGCATGAATAGCCCCCCCGGTGTGAATAGCCCCACTCCCCCCCCCGGGTTTTTAATGATATTCACGACTGGGACCTCTGCAGTGCACACAGAAGCTGAACTGTCAGAACAGTCGGGATTTAGATCAGTTTTCCCGCCAATTCAGCACTTTTGGGAGAATCGCCCCAGATTCTCAAAATTATCCAAAAAGATGTAATGTGGTCCAAAATATGGTGTCTTGCAAGTGCTCGCTGTTTCTGCTTTTTTTAAATTCTTCATTTCCTTCAGGTCAAGGGGCTTCCCAATGGAATGTCCATGCTTTCCATTTTTAGAATAGAAAACGGGAAAACGTCTTAGCCAGAACAGATTCTGCAATGAAAGTTTAAAGTTTATTTATTAATGTCACAAGTAGGCTTACATTAACACTGCAATGAAGTTACTGTGAAAATCCCCTAGTTGCCACACTCTGGCACCTGTTCGGGTACACTGAGGGAGAATTTAGCACGGCTAATTCACCTAACCAGCAAGTCTTTCGGAATGTGGGAGAAAACCAGAGCACCCGGAGAAATCCCATGCAGACACGGGGAGAATGTGCAGACCCCGCACAGACAGTGACCCAAGCAGGGAATCAAACCCGGGTCCCCGGTGCTGTGAGGCAGCAGTGCTAACCACTGTGCCACCGTGCCGCCCCAACTGAGAGACTTCTGTGTGTTAGTAATGCATTTGACAGTTTAAGCCCTTAATGGAACGGTAGAAGAATATCCTGTTGAAATTTGTCTAAGTTCAGCACATTAAGAGATCATTTTACATGCTTCCCTAGGCAGGAGTGCAGAGCAGTGTAACTCTTTATCAGCCTGATTATTGGGGGTAATTTTAACTCATTGTGAAGTGAAAATTGAGCAAAGTGTAAAGCTGATTCTCCATCTTCCATTTGTCAGTTTGCAATAAAAGTTAACCTGACCTCCAGTGGGCTTTTTTTTCTGGTTTTAGCTGAGCTGAGTTGAACCTCTGAGCTAAATCCAGTTCACTCAGCCCTAATCAACACCTAAATTATGAGCTATGCCTGAATGCTTCATTCATATCTACAGGAATTGTTCACAGAATGTTCAAAGACTTCCAAATTAATCAAGAGAGCTAGGCTTTTGGCATTAACTCTATACAGATTGGTTTGTCTCCCCAATCTCTCTCTCTCTCTCTTTCTCCCAAGAAAGCAGCAATTTAGGCACTAACTCTATAGAAGGTTGGTTTGTCCCCTCTCTTCCCTTCCGTTCCCCCCATCTCTGTCTCTTTTTCTCCCAAGAGAGCAGCGGTTTAGGTATTAACTCTGTCCAGGTTGGTTTGTCTCTACTTTATAGAATCAGAATTCCTGCAGTGCAGAAGGAGGCCATTCAGCCCATCGTGTCTGCAACAACACCAATCTCGCCCAGGCCCTGCCCCTGTAACCCCGTGTATTTACCCTGCTAATACCCCGAACACTAAGGACAATTTAACTTTCTTCCCTCCCTGTCTCTCTCTCTTCCATTTAAGAAAGCTACGGTTTAGACACTAACACTGTACAACTTGGCTTGTCCTCTTTTTCTTCTCTCTCCCTCTCCCTCCCTTTTATGTTTAGGTCTGAATTCTACTGCACTCCAGTACGGCATCAATTCTGAATTAAACTGAATTGTAACTTTACATGTTACTCTTTTTATTTTAGTTGCTGGTCTGAGGGCTGGGACAAAGCTTTGCTTGTTCTAAGGTTCATTTCGCAACATTCACTTTGAAGGTAATGTGTTTGGATTGTGGTGAGGTTTTAAAGTACATTGCCCAACATCTTGAACAGGAAGCATTCCTGAAGGATGTAGCTGCTTATTTATACAATGATAAAGTTGTGAAACTTCTTGATAAGAGTGACCATGTGTTGTGACAGCCAACAGCCCTTTCGGCATCCAAGCTTTGAATCTAGGAAGTGAACCAGCTGGCAATAGCCTTGAGATAAGAAGTAATCTGGCACGGAGGTATGGGGGAGATAAATGGCATCCAGCTCCCTTGTAACAGACAGGCTGTAAGCTTACGAGAAACATTTGAAAGCAGTTTATTTCTTTAACTTTCTTTGTGCTGTAATGTAGACAGATGGACAATGGCCTTAATGAAGAAGCCATGAACCACCAAAATTATGGGTTCACTGAGTCCATAATGGATTCCTTCCATTTGTAAATTAGTTTTTGTCAATGCTAGTCACGGCTGAACGCACTTGGGCAACAAAATTAACATCAAATTATGGAGCTGTTTTTGAAGTTCATTTATTAGTGTCACAAATCGGCCTACATTAACACAGCAATGAAGTTACTGTGAAAATCCCCTAGTCGCCACACTCCCCGCGCCTGTTCAGGTACACTGAGAGAGAATTTATCAAGGCCAATGCACCTAACCAGAACATCTTTTCGACTGTGCAAAGAAAGCGGAACACCCAGAGGAAACCCATACAGACATGGGGAGAATGTGCAGACTCTGCACAGACAGTGACCCAAGCCGGGAATCGAACCTGGGTCCCTGGTTCTGTGGGGCAGCAGTGTTAACCACCATGCCATCCTTAGGAAGCTGTGAGGAAGGCTCAAAGTTTACTAAAATATTGTTTCAGTTTCTTTTGCATCTTATTGTTTGGGGATCTATAAAGGGTGCAGCTATAATATTGTAACAAGGATAAAGTATAACCTTTGTTTGTTTTGAGTACTGAATAACTTAGTAAGCTAAACTGCTCTACTCAGAGATTTCCCATTGCAGCTCAAGAATGATAATTTGTATTTATAAAGGGCCTTTAATGTTCCAGTGTCTTAATGTCCCAACAACCATCACAGGAAAATGATCACACAAAATTTGACACCAAGCCACAGAAGATATTTTTAAGCAATGTCTTTTAAAGTTGAGAGTGGGGTAGAGAGGCAGAAAAATTTATGGAGAGAACTTAGGCCCAGGCAGCTGAAGGCATGGCCAGAAGGCGTGGATGGATGAAACTAAGGGGTACTCGTGAGAAGTGCAGAAATCTTTGAGGGTTGCAGAGGAAGACTCAGCGAAAAAAGAATTGAGTGTTGCCGTCACCTTCGAGGCCATTGGCAGGAGGGCGCCCCCAATCCCAGGTGGCATCAGGTCTTCTCATAACTTGTGGCATATGTGGTGGACCAGATCTCTGGGCAATTGCAGTCTTGTTCTGCACTCATGTATAGAAAGGAGACTCATCCTGGTGTTGCAAGTCATCTTCATTGACTGGGTCTCTGCTCCTCAGCCAGTTGCCCCCCTTCACTGGTGGCGAGTTGTTACCACTGTGGCTCCTTCACTGTCTTCACTCTTCAAGGCTGCATTCCTGGCTTCCACTATGTAATTTTTCCAAATTTAATGTCAGCCTATTGAGTTGTACCTATCCCTTTCAAAGTGCAAAATTAGAAATCCGGGGGGGGAGGGGCAGGGATTCTCCCAAAAGTGCTGAATTGGCGGGAAGACTGTTCTAAATCCCGACGGTTCTGACATTTCAGCTTCTCACCTGAATCTCCGCACTCTGCGCACTGCAGAGGTCCCAGTCGAGAATATCATTAAAAACCCAGGGGGGGTGCGGAGCCTATTCGCGCCGGAGTTTGGCTGTTCTGGAGCTCTGCGCATGCCCCAATCTGTCAAACTCCCGTTTGCTGGCCAGCTCGAACACTGGCCAGCCTGGGACCCCCGCAGTGCTGTCCCTCCAGACCCTCCACGGCCCGATTGTCACCCGCACAACAATTCCCGGGCCAGGCCTGACCCCCACCCCCCACCCTGGAGCCCCCCGATGTCCAGGCCCCAACCCCCAGCAGTGGCGATCCCCCCATCCCATCATCCTGGCAGACCATCCACCGCTGACCTCCCCCCGGCGTCAGACCCCCCGGAGGCAGGCCACCCCCCCCCCCCCCCCCCAACCCCCCCGGGCAGACCACCCCTCCCCCTCACCTCCACCCCCCCACCCCCCCTCCCCCCACCCCTGCCAGCCCACCCAAATGGCTGTCCTCCCTCCATCACAAACCGATCCCAATGCAGAGTGGCAGCAGGACCCCCAACCCCCATTGATCGCCCTCTAGGCCCTGCCCACAGTGCGCCCCACCCCCGTGGCACTGCCCGATGCCTGGTGGGCAGTGCCAAGGTGACCCCTGGGCATGGGCATTTTGCCCCTTGGGTAGTGCCAGGGGGCACAGGTTAGCACTGCCAGGGTGCCCATGCCAAGGGGGCACCACCCCCCCCCCCACCACCTGACACCCTGGGGGGTCCTGATTCCCCCCCCCTTCATTCCAGCAGGGTCTCCTGCTAGTTCCCTGAACATGGGGAGCTAGTCTGAACTCCGCCAGAATGAAGTACTCCTGGCGGGGTGGGAGATTCAATCAGCTGAAAGGTCCCAATAATGAACGTATATACATATTTAAAATACATGCAGAAAAGATTTAAATCACTTACCTGCCTTCCCGCCGGTTTCCAGCGTGGTCTGGCCGGCGGCTGTTCGCCAGCTCTGGGAGATGCGGATGCGTTCCCGGCACATGCGCAAATCCCTGTTCAAGGCCGCAGACGTGCGTCTCCCACCGCGACCCGACAGAAAGGTTGCGGGCCTGGGGGAATCGCAGGCCTGGTTTGTTCTCTCTTCCAGATGTGCGCGGATAGAGACGCCATCTTTATTCTCCAGTTTCCTCCACTAATACTGGATCCTGTCGAGGTGGTGGTGGATATTGACACACTCCCTCTGAGCCCTCCACCTGTGAGGTGCCCACGCCCCACGTGGGCTTGTACCCACCCCATCTGGTGGATATGTGCACCGTCACCTACATGGGTTCCTCCCTGCATGAGAGCTTCACACCTCCCTCCTTGTATTCTCTAAAGGCTGCAGGCGCCCTGTGAACATTTTTCCTTTGAGCACACAGCCCTTGCCCCTTCCTGCAGCTTGGGTACACCATGCTTCCAGTGGTTTCTTGCTGTTCTTTGGTATTGCTTCCTATCTCTGACTCCAGACTGTGAGGTCCACATAGCCCTTGGACTGTCTATCACCTGTGACTCCTTCCCACTCCACAGCAGGAATGACTCTGTCGGCCATTCCCTGAACTTAAACGGGAGGCTGGATATCATTCCAATTTCCAAAGAGGACTATAGACAGCAGGAATCTTCACAAAACACTGAAGCCCCGACCTGTGTGAACCATCTCTGACACTGACAGGCACTCACCCCATGATCTGCAGTCTGTATCTCCTTCCAGTAATACATGCGCAATCCCTTTGACCCCCTTCTTTGTGAGCTTTTCGTGCATCCTTGTTGGGGTCCAGATTCCCTCCCCTTGGTCTTCCCTCTGCCTTCCATTTTTTATCCTCTTCATTCCCCTCTTTGCCACTCTGCCTGTCATCGTGAACCCTCGCCCTTTATCCCGCCATGCACAGCCCTACTTCCACACAGCTCCTGCCACATTGCGCTCTTGTCTTTGTCAGCCCACTCCACAACTAGCCTCACCTCCCACCCCAGCCTGCGGTCAAACTTCAGACCTTTGTTTTGGCAGCTGCCTGAATCCCCCAGCACAGTGCTGTCCAGATAGACACTGTTGTGTGGCACCAAGGGGAAGAAGACACCTGTATTCCCCAACCCCAGGTACAATACTGATCCCAGAAGGTGGCACAGGAGGGACCTTGGGTCCAGCAGCATAGTGCTGTCCATAAGGACCAGCTTTGCATGGAGATGGAGGACAGAAACTGGTCTTCCTGGCAGAGTAGTGAACAGTGCATCAGGAACAGTGTAGCACTGTGGCAGAAAGGCTTTGTTTCACTCACCACAAAAGTCACTGGCGAACTGAGTGACACTTGTGCAAACCAATCTTTACTAATCCGGTTTCAGCCCAATGTAATGTCACATTGGCTTGATGCAAGATTAGAAAGCCTGATGGGATTCTGGTGGGCAACTGTTTTAATGAGCATTCACTATCAGCCAGCGGGAAGACTGACCCAATATTAACTCACCATTGAGAGAATTACACCGTGATTTGATGTTGATGAGTCTCTGACTTTTTGTCTTCTGCTAGATTCATCACTCCTGCCCGCCATCAAACCACCCTCAGTGGGATGGGAAAATTCTGCCTAGAGTTAACATTTTAGGTTTATGAGCTATTGCCAGAACAGGGAAATGTGAGAAGAGGGACAAGAAAAGAAATGAACAAAAGATCCCATCACCATTCCCTTTAGTCCTGTAAGACTAAACTCTTCTGTCTTTCAATCTCTCTAGTTTTGCAGCCTATCACAGACTTTCCTTTTGCCCTTGTCCCACTCACCCCTGCTCAAAGCCTATTAAATTTCTAACTTTCTGCAGTTTTGATGAAAGGTCACAGACCTGAAACATTGACTCTTTCCACAGATCATAGAATCCCTACAGTGCAGAAGGAGGCCATTCGGCCCATCGAGGCTGCACCGACAACAATCCCACCCAGGCCCTATCCCAGTAACCCTACATATTTATCCTGCAAATCCCCCTGATACTAAGGATCAATTTAGCATGGCCAGTCAACCTAACCTGCACATCTTTGGGTTGTGGGAGTGTGGTGAACCATCGTTGGTTACCACTGTGGGGTTATTCTAATGTTGTTGTTGGGCGAGGGTGTTCACACTGTGGGATTAATACACCTGTGGTGGTTGCTGTTGTGGCACATCCCAGTCGGGCCCCGCCTCCTGGGAGAGGTATAAGACCCTCTGCTCGGGCGGGACCCCTCCAGTCTGGAATGGTGTACTCGTGTTCAAATAGTTCCATTGTTAGACAATAAAAGCCTTCAATTACCGAAGCCTTGTGTCTCGTGCTCGATTGTCGTGCATCAATTTTATTGTCTAACACTAAACTCTCGACGGAAAAGAGAGTATGGAACAAATGCTAAAGCCAGAGCGTCTGACGCTGGATCCACGTGCGGTCGGCGCCTCTAACACCTTCGACCACTGGCTGAAGTGTTTCGAGGACTACCTGGCAGCCTCTGCAGCAGTCACCACGGATAACGACAGACTCCAGGTCCTCCATGCGAGGGTAAGCGACACTGTCTACCTCGCGATTCGTGCGGCCACCACTTACCCGAGGGCCCTCGAGCTTTTGAAAAAGCGCTACACGAGACCTCCCAACGAGATCCACGCTCGTTACCTCCTCGCTACACGACGTCGGCAGTCGGGCGAAACCATGGAGGACTACGCCAATGAGCTCTTGCAGCTTGCCAGGGGCTGTGACTGCAAAGCTGTGTCGGCTGAGCAGTACATGTACGACCTCGCCCGAGATGCGTTTGTGGCAGGGGTAGGGTCTTCGTACATCCGGCTCAAGCTGTTGGAGAAGGGGAATCTCAACCTGACCCAAGCTATGGAGATGGCTGAAATGCTGGAGGCGGCGTCGAAGAGCTTGGCCCTGTATCCGGAGGACCACGTGGAGACAACCTGGCAGGAGCAGTCACAAATCCCTCCTCGCCCCACGGGCTCGTGCTCCCATATCGACCCGACGATGGTGGCAGCCCCAGGCGGCCCGCGGTGCTATTTCTGCAGAGGAGCCAAGCATCCACGGCAAAAGTGTCCTGCTAAAGCGGTGGTCTGTAATCAATGCGGTAAAAAGGGGCACTACGTGAAAGTCTGCAGATCGAAGCCCAAGAACGGCAGTGCAGCCTGTGACCCTCCAGAACGGAGATCATCTCCATCGACGTCGCAGTACCCACGAGGTCCGTCCACGTGCGAGCCCAGGACGACGCCATTGTGGTTGGCGGAGTCGGAGGAGGATGACCACCAGGAGTCGCTACGCTTGGCACCCTCAACCATGTGCGATTCATGGGGGCGGCCATTTTGGTTGACGACGACCAGGAGCAACCAGCAGGGGTCCTCAGCATCGACCTCAGCTGCCTGCAGTGACGTCCAAGGACCAACGGTGGCGTCGATCACCCTGGACCAGGCTAAGCACCACAGGCTTGACTGTTCAATGATGAACATTAAGGTAAATGGTCGTACTGTTTATTGTCTGTTTGACAGCGGGAGCACTGAGAGCTTTATTCACCCTGACACTGTAAAGAGGTGTGGACTCCGGGTTCTACCTGCCAAACAGACAATTTCTATGGCATCACGGTCCCGGTCCGTACCGATCCAAGGACGTTGTGTGGTAACTCTGAAAGTGCAGGGCACAATTTACGAGTGATACAGGCTCCTTGTGTTGCCGCATCTTTGCGCGCCAATTCTCCTCGGACTAAACTTTATGGTCCGCATGAAGAGTGTGATCCTACAGTACGGTGGGCCACTCCCTTCGCTGACAGTAGGGGACCAGCCGCAGCCTCCAAATTGTCCAAAGCGCCCCGCATGCAATCTTTCCACACTAAAGATCACCACACCCTCTTTATTTAAGAATCTGGTACCAGGCTGCAAGCCCATCGCTACTAAAAGTAGGCGTTACAGTGCTGAAGATCGGATCTTCATCAGATCTGAGGTTCAGCGGCTCCTCAAAGAAGGGATCATACAGCCCAGCGTTAGTCCGTGGAGAGCACAGGTCGTGGTGGTTAAGAGCGGGAACAAACCCCGGATGGTCATTGACTACAGTCAGACCATTAATCGATATACGCAGCTGGATGCGTATCCTCTCCCGCGCATATCTGATATGGTCAATCAGATTGCGCAGTACCGGGTGTTCTCCACCATAGACCTTAAGTCCGCCTACCACCAACTCCCCATCCGCTCAGAGGACCGAGATTACACGGCTTTTGAGGCGGATGGTCGTCTGTATCAGTTTCTTAGGGTTCCATTTGGTGTCACCAATGGGGTCTCGGTCTTCCAGCGTGCTATGGACCGAATGGTGGACCAGAACGGGCTGCGGGCTACCTTCCCGTACCTGGATAATGTCACCATCTGCGGCCATGATCAGCAGGACCATGACACAAATCTCCAGAACTTTTTGCGCACTGCATCTCGCCTGAATCTGACCTACAACAGGGAGAAGTGTGTATTCCGTACGCGCCGGTTAGCCATCCTGGGATACGTAGTGGAAAACGGGGTCATTGGCCCTGATCCCGACTGTATGCGCCCCCTTGCTGAACTTCCTTTGCCCGCTAGCGCAAAAGCACTGAGGAGATGCCTCGGCTTCTTCTCCTATTATGCGCAGTGGGTCCCCAACTACGCGGACAAAGCGCGTCCGCTTATTAAGTCCACGACTTTTCCACTCACGCCAGAGGCCCAATTGGCCTTCAAGGCATTGAAAAGCGACATTGCGAAAGCCACAATGCACACGGTGGACGAATCCATCCCTTTTCAGGTGGAAAGCGATGCATCTGATTTCGCCCTGGCCGCCACACTAAACCAGACAGGCAGGCCCGTCGCGTTTTTTTCCCGCACCCTTCAAGGTCCCGAAATTCGGCATTCAGCGGTGGAAAAGGAGGCCCAGGCTATTGTGGAGGCCGTCAGACACTGGCGCCATTACCTGGCGGGGAAGCGGTTCACCCTGATCACGGACCAGCAGTCCGTGGCGTTTATGTTCAATAACACGCAGAGGGGCAAGATCAAGAATGACAAGATCTTGCGGTGGAGAATTGAGCTCTCCACCTATAATTACGATATTATGTATCGTCCAGGGAAACTCAATGAGCCCTCGGATGCCCTCTCGCGCGGAACATGCGCTACTATGCAGGAGGACCGCTTGAACGCCCTCCATAATGACCTGTGCCATCCTGGGGTCACTCGGCTCTACCACTTCATCAAAGCCCGCAATCTGCCTTACTCGGTGGAAGACGTCAGGTCAGTGACAAGGAGCTGTCGGATTTGCGCGGAATGCAAACCGCACTTTTACCGACCTGACCGGGCACATTTGGTCAAGGCCACTCGCCCCTTCGAGAGGCTGAGTGTGGATTTTAAGGGCCCCCTTCCCTCAACAGATCGGAACGTGTACTTTCTTAACATCATAGACGAGTACTCCCGGTTCCCGTTTGTTGTCCCCTGTGCGGACACGTCGACTGCCACGGTGATCAAGGCATTCCGTGATCTTTTTACCCTGTTCGGGTACCCCAGCTATATACATAGCGACAGGGGCTCGTCGTTCATGAGTAATGACTTGAGGCAATTCCTGCTCTCATACGGGATTGCCTCTAGTAGAACCACGAGTTACAACCCTAGGGGCAATGGACAGGTGGAGAGAGAGAATGCTACAGTCTGGAAGGCTGTCCTATTGGCATTGAAGTCCAAAGGCCTTCCAGTCTCCCGTTGGCAGGAGGTCCTCCCAAATGCGCTTCACTCCATTCGCTCCCTCCTGTGTACGGCAACCAATGCTACTCCCCACGAGAGGATGTTCTCATTCCCTCGGAAGTCGTCCTCGGGGATATCTTTACCAGCCTGGTTGACGTACCCAGGACCCGTCCTTATGCGGCGACATGTAAGGGCCCGCAAGTCCGACCCCTTGGTCGAACCGGTCCACCTCCTCCACGCCAACCCTCAGTATGCCTATGTGGCATATCCTGACGGGCGAGAGGACACAGTCTCGATCCGAGACCTGGCGCCCGCAGGGGACGTAGCAACTCCTGTCGCTCCCATACCCCCAGTCACGAATCCCCTATCTCTTATTTCTCCCCCGGACGTGGTGCGGTCAGCACCGGGACCAGTGCATAACAGTTATACTCCACTGTACAGCTTGCCTGAGACTCGGAGATCGGCGCCATCGCAGAATGTACCGGGATCCCCTGCACTACCGCTTCATCAGGGTCAACCGGCTCGTGAGTCCTCGAGGGGACAGCCGGACGCTGTTTTGGAAAGAACGCCACCGCAAGCACCTGCTCCGGTGTCACAGCCGGTATTGAGGAGGTCACAACGACGGTGTGGTCCTCCAGACTGTCTGGACTTGTAGATTGTTGATTTTTTTATATATATATAGTCTGTTTTCGCACCCCGCCGGCCTTTGTTCTCAAAGGAGGGGTGAATGTGGTGAACCATCGTTGGTTCCCACTGTGGGATTATTCTAATGTTGTTGTTGGGCTAGGGTGTTCACACTGTGGGATTAATACACCTGTGGTGGTTGCTGTTGTGGCACATCCCAGTCGGGCCCTGCCTCCTGGGAGAGGTATAAGACTCTCTGCTCGGGCGGGACCCCTCCAGTCTGGAATGGTGTACTCGTGTTCAAATAGTTCCATTGTTAGACAATAAAAGCCTTCAATTACCGAAGCCTTGTGTCTCGTGCTCGATTGTCGTGCATCAGGGAGGAAACCAGAGCACCCGGAGGAAACCCATGCAGACACAGGGAGAACGTGCAAGCTCCTCATAGATAGTGACCCAGGGCCAGAATTGAACCCTGGCGCTGTGAGGCAGCAGTGCCACTGTGCCGCCCCAGATGCTACATTAACGTGATTCCAGCATTTTCCATTTTAATTTCAGATTTACAGCATCTGCAGTATTATCCATTTTGATTTTGCTAAGCATTCCTACATTTCGAATTGTTTCTCTAGCCATCTTCTTCCTTTGTTTGCAATGGCCATACAGATGTCACTACTCCAGTCAGGGAAGTGGATGCTGTATCAAGGTAAATTATAAACTCTTCTTGCGCTGAGGTGAATGGGTCACGTCATGGGGATTTCTTTCTCTATAGTCCTGTTGAATCAGAGCTAACATAATCCACCACTGTTTAATTCCGTTATATCAGCCAGTAATGATCTGGTTATTGTTTACTATTAGCTGGGGAGTTAATGCTCTGTGCAGTATAGTGACAAAGGCAAACAACATCTCATTTAATAGATTGACTGCTAATGAAGTTGGGAAAGAAAATTAATGCCACCACCCTCTCCCGGGGATTCCTTGTGAAGCTACAGTGATGACAATCAATTTTTCATGCCCTTATGATTGTGCCTCTGAGGAAATCACACATCCATGTCGGCAGCCCATCAGATATGTCATAAAAGGCCAGTAGCCTCCCAGTACACTGCATTAACCTTCATTATCAACTGGATTATTCCAGTTATCAACAAAGAAATTGAGAATATAACAAAAATAAGGAACAGATTGTAGGTTGCTGCAGCTTCTCAAAGGTTTGTATGAGGTTTAACATTAGACAAGTGACATAAGTCATTAATTATCAATTCCTGACTAACTCTTTCGTTATGATAAGTGGATGTTAAATGGTCAATGGGAGAGTTTATGTAGAAACTGTACCTACTACAAATGGAATCTTCAACAGAACAAGGGAGGAATTCATAAGCTTTGATTAATATTTCCCGGTGTTCCATAAAAGTCAGTTTTACTTAAGAGTACATAATGTGTAAACAGTGTGAAGTCAATTTCTTTAGTTGAAAGCATCAAGCTATGTGGCCAGTTGATAATTGTAAGTGGAGATTTATAACCTTCATAAAAATCGAAACGGATGAATTAAATTGGATAGGGAATAGTAGTTAGATTGTGATGTGAATTAATGGCTGGAATTTTACCACCCCGCCCGCCACGTGAATTGGAGTGGGTGAGGGGCGGACAACGGGAAGGTCCGTTGACCTCGGGTGGGATTTTACGGTTTCGGGCCAAGCGAGGCCATAAAATCCCGCCCATTGTATGAACTAAAGTGGAAAAAGGATTTGGACATGACTTTTCCCCAGTCATTTGAAGTACCTATCAGTGCAAAGCTCTCACCACCAGAGTTAAAAAGCCATTTGCTGGACTCAAGGACTCCTGAATATGCTATTGTATAAATCATAGGTACAATTACAAATAGAATACTTGGACGCCCAACCTTAAAAAGATTATTGATGAATTTTGAGAAGAGTTAAAAGGGAAAATGAACAGAAGCGAATAGATTTTCGCCTCATGCGGGTGACATCAGGGATACTTGTGCCATCTGCCCGATATATTTGCCAAAAGACCCCCAGATATTTTGACAGTCAGGCCTCACTGGAGCCAGCAGCATGTAAATACTGTATCAATGCTCAGAAGCAGCTGACCGGTTAGGGGTGGGAATGCTGTCAGTCCTTCGTGGAACTGAGCCTCAAAGGGGTGAGGCAAGGATGTGGCGAGGTGGTGGGGTCAGACACAGATGTGCCGGGAGAACTCTGGAAGATTTTTGCCCGGCCAGAAGGAGCATTCATTCTACTCTGCTCCCATTTAAATCTTTAAACATTATTTGAGCAATTTGCGGTGGTGTCTTTAAGGACCACTGATTAGGACATTAAATGTCTTGATACAATGGGCAGAGGAAACTCACTGATTCCTCACAATTGAGGTAACGTGCTATGCGCCTTACAGGACCTTGTTTCGCAACTTACAATAGACTCAAACGCAAACATGCGGGCTCCCAGATCACGCAAAAGCTGGAACAAGATTAGTGGCAGCAGGGTTGGGAATGGGATTGAAACAGTACGTCACGCACTGCCATATTCAGCCCACTGTTGCCACTAGGCACAGACCATGAAAACCAATCACAATTACTCTTTTGGGTGGACAAACCGATAAAGTTTAAACTTGCTCTCACCAAAGGAAAGAAGAAAACAGTAAGACACAATTCCCATATTTAACATGCCAAAAGTCTGGAAGAAGTAATGTTATGGACATTAAATTATGAATATTGAAAGAGAAAATATGAGAACAATATTAGAACATAGAACATAGAACATAGAACATAGAACATTACAGCGCAGAACAGGCCCTTCGGCCCACGATGTTGCACCGACCAGTTAAAAAAAAACTGTGACCCTCCAACCTAAACCAATTTCTTTTCGTCCATGAACCTATCTACGAATCTCTTAAACGCCCCCAAACTAGGCGCATTTACTACTGATGCTGGCAGGGCATTCCAATCCCTCACCACCCTCTGGGTAAAGAACCTACCCCTGACATCGGTTCTATAACTACCCCCCCTCAATTTAAAGCCATGCCCCCTCGTGCTGGATTTCTCCATCAGAGGAAAAAGGCTATCACTATCCACCCTATCTAAACCTCTAATCATCTTATATGTTTCAATAAGATCCCCTCTTAGCCGCCGCCTTTCCAGCGAAAACAATCCCAAATCCCTCAGCCTCTCCTCATAGGATCTCCCCTCCATACCAGGCAACATCCTGGTAAACCTCCTCTGCACCCTCTCCAAAGCCTCCACATCCTTCCTGTAATGTGGGGACCAGAACTGCACACAGTACTCCAAGTGCGGCCGCACCAGAGTTGTGTACAGTTGCAACATAACGCTACGACTCCTAAATTCAATCCCCCTACCAATAAACGCCAAGACACCATATGCCTTCTTAACAACCTTATCTACTTGATTCCCAACTTTCAGGGATCTATGCACACATACACCTAGATCCCTCTGCTCCTCCACACTATTCAAAGTCCTCCCGTTAGCCCTATACTCAACACATCTGTTATTCCTACCAAAGTGAATTACCTCACACTTCTCCGCATTAAACTCCATCCGCCACCTCTCGGCCCAACTTTGCAACCTGTCTAAGTCTTCCTGCAAACTACGACACCCTTCCTCACTGTCTACCACACCACCGACTTTGGTGTCATCAGCAAATTTGCTAATCCACCCAACTATACCCTCATCCAGATCATTAATAAATATTACAAACAGCAGTGGCCCCAAAACAGATCCCTGAGGTACACCACTTGTAACCGCACTCCATGATGAATATTTACTATCAACCACCACCCTCTGTTTCCTATCCGCTAGCCAATTCCTGATCCAATTTCCTAGATCACCCCCAATCCCATACATATTAGGAAGCATCAAGAGAGACTGGAGATTAGAAGCAATTTTCCTAAGGTTAATATATGGAATTGCTTCCTATTAAAATCAATGAACGCTATGTTGATTAAATCCTCTCACACAGTGCTCTACTTTAAAGGGGTTAACAACTTTGAAAAATGCCACATGAAGAGGTTTCCTTTAAGCAGTAGTGACAGGGTGAGAATTTCAGCTGTTTCCCAATTCTGTCCTGACTCCAACCTATTTTCTTGGACTAAGAGTCATTTTCAATGTTTAACAAGCTCTTGGCATGATTCTCATGACCAAGAAGGAGCTGGTCGCTGACCCTTGGGGAAAATGCCAGTGAGGTTGCAGGGTGTACCATCTTCAAGATGAACTACCGTAACTCACCAAGGCTCTCTTGAATGCACTCCAAACCCATGATCTCTACCATCTAGAAGGACAAGGGCAGCAGATGCCCGGGGACACCACCACCTGGAAGTGCCCATCCAAGCCACTCACCATCCTGACTTGGAAATATATGACCGTTCCTTCACTATCGCTGGGTCAAAATCCTGGAACTTCCTCTCTAACAGCATTGTGGGTGTACCTACACCACATAGACTGCAATGGTTCAAGAGGGCGGCTTACCATTACCTTCTCAAGGGCAGTTAGGGATATGCTGGCCTAACCAGTGACATCCACTCCTTGTACGATCAGAACTAGCCATGAGAACACTGCATGGTTTAAACATGCTGGGTGGAATTTTTCTAAGTGTTGTCTCCAGCAGGCAAAGTGAAGGGCAGCCTGTCAGCTGCCTTGCCAGGTATTCCTGTCGTATTTTCAAACACTCAGAAAAAAAATGAAAAAGGTGGGTCCCGCAGCTTCATGCTGATAGGGTGCCTGCCCTTTCAACGCATCGCAATCTGAAAAAAAATAAAAGGGGAACCACCTCATAGAAACCTCCACCCCCATGGACAAGGGGTCCCCTTCCCCACGGAACCCTTCCTCCCCATGGAATCCCATCCTCACAGACATTGGACCCCCCCCCCCCCCTGCCAAGGTAGGAATCCTCCTCCCTTGGAACCGCACCCACAGACCTCCCCAGTGGAAGTTCCCCCAGTACAGTCCCCGGGCATTGCCCCAGGACACTAACCCCCAATACAGTCCCTCACGGCATGGTGGCATAGTGGTTAGCACAGCTGTCTCACAGTGCCAGGGACCTGGGTTCAATTCCTGTCTTGGGTCACTGTCTGTGCGGAGTCTGCACGTTCTCCCTGTGTCTGCGTAGGTTTCCTCTGGGTGCTCCGGTTTCCTCCTACAGTCCGAAAGGTGTGCTGGTTAGGTGCATTGGCCTTGCTAAATTCTCCCTCAGTGTACCCGAACAGGCACCGGAGTGTGGCGACTGGGAGATTTTCACAGTAACTTCATTGCAGTATTAATTTAAGCCTACTTGTGACACTAATAAATAAACTTCAACAATCGGAAGTCCCGTTAGTGTAAGAGCCATGTTCAGGGTCCTGTTGCAATCTCCCTCCCCCCCTTCGCTGGCCTTCCCACTTGCCAAAATCCCCCCCCGACGCTAATGATTTGTATCACATTCAGCATTTTGTCTGACTCATTGGTCACGGCTTTAGAATAGAATCATAAAATCCTAGAATCATAGAATCCCTACAGTACAGAAGGAGGCCATTCGGCCCATCAAGTCTGCACTGACCACAATCCCACCCAGGCCCTATCCCCATAACCTCATGCATTTATCCTAACTAATGCCCCTGACAGTACGGGGTAATTTAGCATGGCCAATCCACCTAACCCGCACATCTTTGGACTGTGGGAAGAAACCTGAGCACCGGGAGGAAACCCACGCAGACACGGGGAGAATGTGCAAACTCCACACAGACAGTGACCCAAGCTGAGAATCGAACCCAGGTCTCTGAGGGGCAGTATTGGGGGTTTGTGTCATGGAGCAGCACGGTAGCACAGTGGTTAGCACTGCTGCTTCACAGCGCCAGGGACCGGGTTCGATTCCCGGCTTGGGTCACCGTCTGTGTGGAGTCTGCACGTTCTCCCCGTGTTTGCGCGGGTTTCCTTCGGGTGCTCCGGTTTCCTCCCACAGTCTGAAAGATGTGTGGGTTAGGTGCATTGACCGGAACAGGTGCTGGAATGTGGCGACTAGGGGAATTTCACAGTAACTTCATTGCAGTGTTAATGTAAGCCTTACTTGTGACAAATAAATAAACTTTTTTTTAACTTCTTTTCTGGCGCTGTGAGGCAGCAGTGCTAACCACTGTGCCTCCGTGCCGCTTTGGAATAATAGTAAGCGATGAGCCAACCCTTCCAACTTCTGCATTTGTTGTTCCAGCGTTTGTGGAACATTCATAACACCCATATTTGATTTTCATGTGCAATGTTGTCTGAGTTAAGTTTTAACTATTTACCTATTTTTCCAAATCCATTTGCGACTCTTTGGTTACTTCACGTTTTTGATGTAATCTGCCAATTTGACCATATTCCATTGCACTTTTGAATTCAAGTTTTTTCAATCCTTTCATTATTAATGATTCTTCTTACCATATATATTGTGGTGATATTTTGCTTTTCCTCGGTTTATCATTGCTTCCTTCAAATTATGAGATTTTAGGTTATTTTTCATCACATGATAGTCTCGAGGGTAGAAGTGCTACTTTGTCGAGGCTGTTACAATGGGCACTCCTTCCAGTTGTCAACGTAGCACAAGCTGTCGAGACAGCTTTTTCAAAATGCTTAGTAGTTGTTTTTGAACCTTCTTTCCAATTGGCTGGCTGCGGTGACTGCTTCTATATTGCTCATGGCACCTCGTTTGTTGAGATGGGTCCAAGCCAGCAGGAAAACATTAACACCACTTTATCTGGACTGCTGCCTCCATGTAACCTGGGAAAACCTCACGCACCAACTGAGTAATCTTTGGCAGTGCATACCCCCAGGGCTTCCTTTGGGAGCCTAGGTCCTAATGTTGACAAAACTTGTGTAAAAAAAAATCAGGCACTGTTTCCAAACAAACACTTCTCCAGTTTCTCAATGATTTCATTATAGTCACTTGAAGGCTGTAAAGTTGCTAAATGTGCCAAATATCACTGCTCAGTTAAACTGGTAAAATGTGGCTGCATTCTTTGCTGAGAAATCAGTTCCTGTGAAATGATTAAGGGATCTCCATTGTGCACAAATGATTGTGCTTATATATGGAAATTCCCTCATTTTGTAGTGCTGCCTATGGCCTGCTCCAGTTTCATTAGAAACCATGAGTGGAGTTTTCCATTCCGGGCCTAAGTCCATTGGCAGGAGTGAAAAGTCAGAATGCATTCCGCTGGGCACTGGGACAGGTGAACATGTCGACTGGTGTGCTGCCCACCTGATTAATATGCAGCCGGGAGGGATCACGTCACATTGCTTATTGGCCGGCAAGAAGGTGCATGCCCTGAGGTCGGGTTTAAAAGGCAACTGTACAGCCAGCGATCCAGCGTGCCAGGACTTCAGGGCACTGAGGTGGCCTCCAGAAAACAGCATGCATCAGCCCCCTCCTGGAGACTCTCCTCCTGACCATGGAGGGATGTCCTCTTTCCAAATGATGGGAGCAGGAGGCCCAGCTGATTCACCATAGCGGCATGGGAGGAGGCACCATGGTGGTCAGTGGCACAGAATGCAGAGGAGGAGTGATCTACAGAATGGGAAGCACATGAATGATTTAATCTGCTTCACCAGGGTGAGTGAACCCTCTCTATCCTCACCTCACCAGAGTCATGGGTCACTGGTATCCATGGCAAAACCAGCATCTGTGCCACCCATTCGTAAAAGCCCTTGAGAATGTGCTCAGAGCCGCACTGTTGCCCATGTAATCTGCTGGTAGGGGAGCAAATGCAGGTTGCTGACCCAGTCACACTGAAGGAACGGCCATTATGGAGGGGTGTGGGGCGAGGGTGGTGGGGAGTTTGGAGTAGAGGACAACTTTCAGATGCTGCTGATACCATGTCTCTGTAGCTCTTGTCCTTCTAGCTGTTAGAGCTTGCATGTCTGGAGGGGACTGCTGAAGTAGCCCTGGGGATTAGCAGTGATCCATCTTCCACATAGCAACAAAGCTGCCAATAAGAACATAATAACATAAGAACTAGGAGCAGGAGTAGCTATCTGGCCCCTCGAGCCTGCTCCACCATTCAGTAAGATCATGGCTGATCTTTTTGTGGACTCAGCTTCACTTACCTGCCCGCTCACCATAACTCTTAATTATTTTACTGTTCAAAAATCTATCGATCTTTGCCTTCAATGGGTCAGTGGTGGAGGGACTCAATGCTGAGGGTGCTGGATAGGCTGCCGTTCAAACAGCCTGCTTTAAATGGTCCGTCAAATTGTCCGTCCCACCTGCAACAATTCCCGCAGTAGGTGGGTCCGGAAAATTTACCTCAAAGAGTCCACAGAACAATTAATTGAAATTCCTACATCCCAGATTCCTCTAAGGGAGACAGACAGTCCACAGCAGTGAATTCCCCCATGACCTCTGTTATGTTGTGGCATTCCAGACATTGTCAAGAGATTTCAGCTTTTGCTAGGAACAAAAGGTATTCATTGAATAAGAGGAGCTTGGTACGGGGGTTTGCGACCTTAGGCTGCCTTGGAGTAGACTACCTGGCTGCTCAGAGCCACACTGTAGCCTATGTAGTCTGTCTGCTGGTAGGGAGGCAAATGCAGGTTGTGACCCAGGCACACTGAAGGAACAGCCATTATGGAGGGGTGTGGGGCAGGGGTGGTGGAGAGTTTAGAGTAGAGGACAACTTTCAGATGTCGCTGATGCCCTGTCTCTGCAGCTCTTGTCCTTCTAGCTGTTAGAGCTTGCATGTCTGGAAACGATTGCTGAAATCCCGTGAGGACCCACTGTCTTTACTATCTTAAAGAGACAGACATCATGAACACCCCAAACTCCAAATCTTCTTTATGGAGGAAACCCAAAATACTTCACCAGTTGAACTAACTTGATCTCAAACTTCAATTCCCAAACCATTTCGGAAGATTTCTTAGTGTCAGCATATTGCAAGGTTTAAAATTAATTCTTATTGTCAGGGCTTTCCACCCTAGTATTTAAGATATCAAAATTAAGACAGGCCTAATTACCTATTAATCTGACTAACAGTATTTAAAGCTTGCTAAAGTAAATTGAAAAGACTAGGAACCTATTTCTACAGTTGGTATTTTGAAAGACAGACTTGTTGAGACTCTTCAAACACCTTAGTGCTAATCCCAGCATTAATACCGCTAATATAATGTAGGTGAAGCTGCCAAGAGCCTTCCCTACTTTCTCAAATAACTTTCCATTTGGTTTTAATCCCAGTAAGAGGTACATTAGTGCTCCAGGAAAAGAGGAAGTAATGCAGATGAATTGAATGGTCTTCAGTTTTGCCAACTTTTGTATGACTCATAGGTTGTGTTCGACACATCCTGTTAGCTAATGTGTTCAAAACAATATGGCGTGTGTGTGTGTGTGTCAGCGTCATTGCCCATCCCGAACTGCCCTTGAGAACGTGGTGGTCGGCTGCCGTCTTGTATCGCTGCGGTCCATGCGGCGTGGGTCCACTCAGAGTGCTATTAGGGAGGGAGTTCCAGGCTGTTGATTCAGCAGCAGTGAAGGAACGGCAGTATATGTCCAAGTCAGGATGGTGAGTGGCTTGGAGGGAAATTTCCAGGTGGTGGTGTTCCCATGTGTCTGCTGCCCTTGTCCTTTTAGATGGCAGTAATTGTGGGTTTGAAAGGTGCTGTCTAAGAAGCCTTAGCGAGTTCCTGCAGTGCATCTTGTAGGTGGTACACACTGTGGTGGAGGGAGTGAATGTTTGTGGAAGGGATGCCAATCAAGCAGGCTGCTTTGTCCTGGCTGATGTTGAGCTTCTTGAGTGTTGTTGGAGCTGAACTCATCCAGGCCAGCAGAGCGTATTCCATCTTAATCTTGACCTGTACCTTGCAGACTGTGGATCGGCTTTGGGGACTAAAAAGGTGAGTTACTCACTGCAGGATTCCCAGCCTCAGAACAGCTCTTGTAGTCACAGTATTTATATTGTTAATCCAGTTGAGTTTCTGGTTAATAGTAACCTCCAGGATGTTGCTAGTAAGGCTTTCAGTGATGATAATGCCAGTGAATGTCCAGGGGTGATGGTTAGAACCTCTCTTATTGGAGATCACCATTGTCTGGCACTTGTGTGGTGCAAATGTAACTTGCCACTTGTCAGCCCAAGCCTGGATATTGTCCAGTTCTTGTTGTATTTGGACATGGACTGCTTCAGTATCTGAAGAGTCGTGAAAGATGCTGAATATTGTACAATCATCAGCAAACATCCCCACTTTTGACCTTATGATGGAAGGAAGGTCATTGAGGAAGCAACTGCCGATGTCCTGGAACTAAGTTCAATGACTTCCAATAACCACAACCATTTACTTTGTACTAAGTATGGCTCCAACCAACGGTGATTTTCCCCCGATTCCCATTGATTCCAGTTTTGCTAGGATTTCTTGATGTTGCACTCGGTCAAATGCAGCCTCAATATCAAGGGCTGGCACTCTCACCTCACCTCTGGCATTCAGCTCTTTTGTCCATGTTTGAACCAATGCTATAATGAGGTCAGGAGCTGAGTGACCTGGCGGAACCCAAACTGAACATCACTGAGCAGGTTATTGCTGGGCAGGGGCTGCTTGATAGCACTGTCAATGATCCCTTCCATCACTTTACTGATGATCGAGTGTAGATTGATAGGATGGTAATTGTCTGGGTTGGATTTGCCCTGCTTTTCGTGTGCAGGACATACTTGGGTAATTTTCCATATTGTCCAGTAGCTGCCAGTGTTGTAACTGTATTGGAATAGCTTGACTAGGGGCGCGGCAAGTTCTGGAGCAGAAGTCTTCAGTACTATTGCTGGAATATTTTCAGGGTCCATAGGCTTTGCAATATCCAATGCCTTCAGCCAATTCTTGACAACAGGTGGAGTAAATTGAATTGACTGAAGACTGGCATCTGTGATGCTGGGGACCTCTGAAGGAGGCCAAGATGGATCATCCACTTGGCACTTCTGGCAGAGCATGTTTACAGATACTTCAATCTTGTCTTGTGCACTGATGTACTGGTCTCCTCCATTATTGAGGATGGCAATATCTGTGGAGCCTCCTCCTTCAGTGAGTCATTTAATTATCCACCATCATTTACGGCTAGATGTGGCAGGCCTGCAGTGCTTGGATCTGATACATTGGTTGTGGGATCACGTAGTTCTATTAGTTGCTGCTTATGCTGCTTGGCACACCAGTGACGCTGTGTTGTAGCCTCACCAGGTTTACACCTCATTTTTAGGTGTTGCCTGGTGTTGTTACTGGCATGCCCTCCTGCACTTTTGATTGAACCAGGATTGATATCTCCTGGCTTGATGGTAATGGTTGGGTGGGGGATATGCCAGGCCATGAGGTTATAGATTGTGCTGGAGTACAATTCTGCTGCTGTGGATGGCCCACAGCACCTCATGGATGCCCAGTTTTGAGCTAGGTCTGTTCGAAGTCTGGTGGTGAGGATGAGGTCAAGTATATTTCTTCCCTCTTGTTGGTTCCTTCACCACCTTCCGCAGTCTATCCTTTAGGACCCAGCTATTGCAGTCTATGGTGATGCTACCAAGCCACTGTTGGTGCTGGACATTGAAGTCACCCACTCTGGCCACCCACAGCGCTTCCTAGTGGAGGAGTACTGATTCATTATTTTAACGAGTGTGGGGGACGGTACGTGGTAATCAGCAGGATGTTTCCTTGCTCATGTTTGGCCTGATGCCATATGACTTAATGTGGTCTGGAGTTGATGGTGAGGACACCCAGAAGAACTCCCTTCTGACTGTATACCATTGTGCCATTGCTGGGTCTGTCCTGCCGGTGGGACAGGACATACCCAGGGATGATGTCTGGGGTGTTATCTGTAAGGTATGATTCTGACTATGCCAGGCTGTTGCTTGACTAGTCTATGAGACAGCTCTCCCAATTTTGGCACAAGCCTCCAGATGTTAGTTATGAGGACTTTGCAGGGCTGCCAGAGCTGGGTTTGCAATTGTCATTTCTGGTGTACAGATCGATGCCGGGTGGTCCATCCACTTTCATTCATTTTTGTTGGTAGCGAAAGGACGGCATGGACGAGTTGGGCCGAAGGGCCTGTTTCCATGCTGTAAACCTCTATGACTCTATGATTGGATACAACTGAGTAGTTTGCTTGGCCATTTCATAGGGCACCTAAGAGTCAGTCACATGGTCGGGAGTCACATATAGGCCAGACCAGATAAGGATGGCAGGTCACCTTCCCTAAAAGACATTAGATTAGTGTTGCCCCTTCATTGTGTATCACCTTCTCCTCCATACGTACCCAAGTAGCCAAGTCGGGGGGGAATTTTCCCGTCCCACCCGCCACGGGAATCATGGCAGGCGGGGCGGACCATGCAAAGGTCCATTGACCTCAGGTGGGATTTTCTGGTTTTGGGGCAAGCGCAGCCAGAATATCCCATCCACCATTTTCAGTCAGGAGCTGCTGGGTGCCCTTTCCTTTGGACTGCTTTGATTGTCTTACCCATCCCATGTCCACATGCCACCATAATTGGATAGCAATTGTGGAAGTGGCTCCTTAATTGGCTGCCTCCCATAATATTGTCATGGAGGGCGCACTCCTGTCACAACAGGATCTGAACACTGAAATGATCCCAATGAGTGAGGTTTATTTAAGTGGAGAAAAATCTGGCCAGTTTCCAGTTGTGTCATGCACTTCTATCATTTTCACACTATTTTTGTCACACTGGATGCATCCAATTTTGCCACTATCATTATAGAAGCATTAATCTGCTGTATCTGACAATGACTTTGGTTTATGGAGATATACCTGATGACTGAATGAATGCTTTCTGTTAATCTTTAAGTACTGATCTAACATTGCTACCTGATTGGCACCCAATGGATCAATGTGGATTACTGAGAAATGAAGTGACCTTGTAACATCTCCATGTTGGATGGCACGGTGGCACAGTGGTTAGCACTGCTGCCTCACAGCGCCAGGGACCCAGGTTCAATTCCGGCCTTGGGTCACTGTCTGTGTGGTGTTTGCACATTCTCCCCGTGTCTGCGTGGGTTTCCTCCGGGTGCTCCGATTTCCTCCCACAGTCCAAAGATGTGTGGGTTAGGTTGATTGGCCATGCTAAATTGACACTAGTGTCAGGGGAATTAGAAGGGTAAATATGTGGGGTTACGGGAATAGGGCCTGGGTGGGATTGTGGTCGGTGCAGACTCGATGGGCTGAATGGCCTCCTGCTGCACTGTAGGGATTTTATGATTCTATGTTGTCTCCATGGTGACCATAGAGATTGCAGGGTAAAAATGTTCAACATCCACTACTGTGGCTTGTCCTTATGGCATGAATGGGGAGGTGTTTATTTCTGTCTGTTGGGGAGGTGGATTATTGATAATTACAATTACCACAAAATAATATTAGCACCACAATTTCAGAATGATAGCGTTGGGATCAACGTACATCTTGGCTTTGCCTCCTTTTATTTTTCCCTGGCTTTCCTGAAAAACTCCAGGGTATCTACTGATAACTTCATACTGTCCCCCCGTGCCTAGCCCGAAGATCTCCAACAAGTTGAGCCGAATCCGCTGGAGCCAATCTCTCCCTATAAGTCTTAGTCCATACGACAATGAGTGGGAGACATGCTGATTGCTGTCTATAGGTCACTGGGGCTGCTGTGGTGTTCATGTGCGTGGCTAGCCTGACTTTCATATCTTCCAACTTTCTGGAGTTACATGCCCGATTAGAGGTGCCTAAATGTCTGTTCAGACTGCAGCTCCTGTGTCCACCTCCATCTTCAAGGGATGGCCATTTATTAATAATTCCACCATTATAGGTTCATTGCAATATGATTAAGTTGTTCTGTCTCTGTCTCTGGAAGAGGGGATACCTGAATGGTACGCTAAGGTACCAGCCTCGCCGTTCTTCCCAGGCAGCACGCATTTTGCCTGTTCCTGAAACATTGGTATGATTTGATTTGATTTATTATCGTCATATATATTAACATACTGTGAAAAGTAATGTTTCTTGCGCATTATACAGACAATAGAGATGGAAAGGAAAGAGTGCAGAATGTAATGTTACAGTCATAGCTAGGGTGTAGAGACAGACCAATTTAATGCAAGGTAAGTCTATTCAAAAGTCTGACAGCAGCAGGGAAGAAGCTGTTCTTGAGTCGGTTCATACGTGACCTCAAACTTTTGTATCTTTTTCCCGACGGAAGAAAGTGGAAGAGAGAATGTCCGGAATGCGTGGGGTCCTTAATTATTCTGGCTGCTTTGCCAAAGCAGCGGAAGTGTAGAAAGAGTCAATGAATGGGAGGCTGGTTTGTGTGATGGATTGGGCTACATTCATAACCTTTTGTAGTTCCTTGCTGTCTTGGGCAGAGCAGGAGCCATACCAAGCTGTGATGCAACCAGAAAGAATGCTTTCTATGGTGCATCTGTAAAAGTTGGTGAGAGTCATAGCTGACATGCCAAATTTCCTTTGTCTTCTGAGAAAGTAGCGGCGTTGGTGGGCTTTTTTAACTATAGTTACTCTATAGGGACTCTATAGTTAGGGGTGCAGATAGGCATTTCTGTGGATGTGAAAGAGACTCCAGGATGGCATGTTGCCTCCCTGGTGCCAGGGTCCAGGATGTCTCTGAACAGACAGAAAGCATTCTGAAGGGAGAGGGTGAACAGCCAGAGGTCGTGGTACATATTGATACTAATGACATTGGTAGGAGGTCCTGCAGCAGCAGTTTAGAGAGTTAGGTAGAAAGTTAAAAAGCAGGACCTCTCGGGTTATAATCTCAGAATTACTCCCTGTGCCACATGCGAGTGAGGCTAGGAATAGGAAGATAGTGAGCTCAACATGTGGCTAAACAGCTGGTGTAGGAGGGTGGGTTTCAGATATCTGGACCATTGGGGTCTCTTCCGGGGCAGATGGGACCTGTACAAGAAGGACGGGTTGCATCTAAACTGGAAGGGCATAAATATTCTGGCCGGGAGGTTTGCTAGTGTCACATGGGAGGATTTAAACTAGTTCAGCAGGGGGATGGGAACCAAAGCAAAGGTGAATTAGCTGAAGGGGAACCAGAGAGTAGGGCCAGTAAGACTCAGAGAAACAGCAGGCAGGGTGGGATTGCTAATCAAAGAGGATCTGATTTGATTAGCAACCTGAATCAAACTGAAGTGCATCTGTTTCAATGCGAGAGTGTAACAGGTAAAGCAGATGAACGTAGAGCTTGGATTAGTACCAGGAACTATGATGCTGTTGCCATTACAGAGACTTGGTTAAGGGAAGGACAGGATTGGCAGCTTAACATTCCAGGATACAGATGTTTCAGGCAGGATAGAGGGGGATGTAAAAGGGGTGGGGGAGTTGCACTACTGGTTAAGGAGAATATCACAGTTGTACTCCGGGAGGACACCTCGGAGGGCTCATACAGCGAGGCAATATGGATAGAGCTCATGAATAGGAAAGGTGTAGTCACAATATTGGGGGTTTACTATAGACCACCCAACTGCCAGCGGGAGATAGAAGAACAGATATGTAGGCAGATTTTGGCAAGGTGTAAAGGTAACAGTGTTGTTGTGGTGGGAGATTTTAACTTCCCCTATATTGACTGGGACTCACTTAGTGCTAGGGGCGTGGATGGGGCAGAGTTTGTAAGGAGCATCCAGGAGAGCTTCTTGAAACAGTATGTAGATAGTCCAACTAGGGAAGGGGCCATAATGGACCTGGTATTGGGGAATGAGCCCAGCCAGGTGGTCGAGGTTTCAGTAGGGGAGCAGCTCGGGAACAGTGACTACAATTCAGTGAGCTTTAAGGTTCTGATGGATAAAGATAAGTGTAGTCCTCAAATTAAGGTGCTAAATTGGGGGAAGGCTAATTACAACTGTGGTGATATAAACAGGGCCTAGTTTTAAGGCTGATAAAATTGGATATCCTAAATTAAAGAATTGGGCATATTAAAATCAAACACAGTCAAACCTCGGGCAGGCCAATTGCACAAATACACAAACATGCCTGGACCTGACCCATCAACCACCCATCAAAGGTCGTTGCATTCTACTGATACTTAGCAGGAGATAATTTCACCTCATTGAAATGCACCGGCCTATTGTTAGAAGCCCAGATCGAGCCAGACTTTCTGTCACCGAAAGTTCCTGCAGTTACATGTAAGCAACAGCATGGAGATGGGATACCTGGGGGCGGACCCTGGTGTCCTGTCAGGCAGACATCAAGAAACCCACTGGGTATTGGAACCCCCTCCTGGGACCTCATTGGCCGGAAGCCAGAGAAGTTTCTGGAAAGGCAAGCAGGCAGGGGGAATAAAGGAACACGTTTTCAGACAGATCAGCAGCGAAGACTCGATGAGAGAGATGGCCTTGACCATCCGGAAGACTGACCAGAGAAGGAAGGAAGGAAGGAAGAAGCTGCCATCGAGACTCACCTTCGTGATGACGGACCAGAGGGACTCAAATAATCGAGCCTGCAGTTTAACCAAGCCATCTTTGCGGGTAGTATACTTGAATCTGGGGTATCCTCTTGTTTCATGTGGGTAATTTAAGGGTTAATAGTGTTATTATTAATAAACTTGTTGAACCTTTACTTGTGTTTGTCCTTTGTCCATCTTGCAAATAAGGGCACCGGGGTAAAACCTTGGAGTAAGTAAACTGGTCAAAAGTATCTGAGAATTAACAGGTACAACACAACAATATTAGACAGGAACTGAAGAATGTAGATTGGGGGCAGATGTTTGAGGGCAAATCAACATCTAGCATGTGGGAGGCTTTTAAGTGTAAGTTGATAGGGATTCAGGACCGGCACATTCCTGTCAGGATGAAGGAAAAGTATGGCAAGTTTTGGGAATGTTGGATAACAGGTATTGTGAGCCCAGTCAAAGAGAAAAAGGAAATATTTGTCAAAGCTAAAAGGGGTCATGAAAAAGCATTGGCCAGCAGGATTAAGGAAAATCCCAAGGCTTTTTATACATATGTAAAGAGAAAAGGGTAGCCAGGGAGAGGGTTGGCCCACTCAAGGACAAGGGAGGGAATCTATGCGTGGAGCCAGAGGAAATGGGTGAGGTATCAAATGAGTACTTTGTGTCAGTATTCACCAAAGAGAAGGACTTGATGGATGATGAATCTGGGAAAGGATGTATAGATAGTTTGTCTCATGTTGAGATCAAAAAGGAGGAGGTATTGGGGTTCTTGAGAAACATTAAGGTAGACAAGTCTCCAGGGCCTAATGGGATATACCCCAGAATACTGAGAGAGGCAAGGGAGGAAATTGCTGGGGCCTTGAGAGAAATATTTGTATCCTCACTGGCTACAGGGGAGGTCCCAGAGGATTGGCGAATAGCCAATGTTGTTCCTTTGTTTATGAAGGGTAGCAAGAATAATCCAGGAAATTACAGGCCTGTGAGCCTTACATCAGTGGTAGGGAAATTATTGGAGAGGATTCTTCGAGACAGGATTTATTCCCACTTGGAAATAAGTGGACGTATTAGTGAGAGGCAACATGGTTTTGTGAAGGGGAGGTCGTGTCTCACAAACTTGATCGAGTTTTTTGAGGAAGTGACGAAGATGATTGATGAGGGTAGGACAGTGGATGTTGTCTACGTGGACTTCAGTGAGGCCTTTGACAAGGTCCCTCATGGCAGACTGGTGCAGAAGGTGAAGTCGCATGGGATCAGAGGTGAGCTGGCAAGGTGGATACAAAACTGGCTCAGTCAAAGAAGCCATGATGTTCAGATGCCGGCGTTGGACTGGGGTAAGCACAGTAAGAAGTCTCACAACAGCAGGTTAAAGTCTAACAGGTTTATTTGGTAGCACAAGCCACAAGCCTTCAGAGTGCTGCTTCTCTGAAAGCTTGTGGCTTGTGCTACCAAATAAACCTGTTGGACTTTAACCTGCTGTTGTGAGACTTCTTACTTGGTCAAAGAAGACAGAGGGTAGCAGTGGAAGGGTGCGTTTCTGAATGGAGGGCTGTGACAAGTGGCATTCCTCAGGGATCAGTGCTGGGACCTTTGCTGTTTGTAATATGTATAAATGATTTGGAGGAAAATGTAACTGGTTTGATTAGTAAGTTTGCGGACGACACAAAGGTTGGTGGATTTGCGGATAGCGATGAGGACCATCAGAGGATACAGCAGGATATAGATCAGTTGGAAACTTGTGCGGAGAGATGGCAGATGGAGTTTAATCCAGACAAATGTGAGGTAATGCATTTTGGAAGGTCTAATACAGATAGGAAATATACAGTAAATAGCAGAACCCTTAAGAGTATTGATAGGCAAAGGAATCTGGGTGTACAGGTACACAGGTCACTGAAAGTGGCAATACAGGTGGAGAAGGTAGTCAAGAAGGCATACGGCATGCTTGCCTTCATCGGCCAGGGTATTGAGTTTAAAAATTGGCAAGTCATGTTGCAGCTTTTTGGCCCTTAGTTAGTCCGCACTTGGAATATAGTGTTCAATTCTGGTCGCCACAATACAAGAAAGATGTAGAGGCTTTGGAGAGGGCACAGAAAAGATTACCAGGCTGTTGCCTGGTAAGGAGGGCATTGCTATGAGGAGAGTTTGGAGAAACTTGGTTTGTTCTCACTGGAACGACGGAGGTTGAGGGGCGAGCTGATAGAAGTCTACAAGATTATGAGAGGCATGGACAGAGTGGATAGTCAGAAGTTTTTTCCCAGGGTGGAACAGTGAATTACTGGGGGCCACAGGTTTAAGGTGCGAGGGGCAAGGTTTAAAGGAGCTGTAAGAGGCAGATTTTTTACACAGAGAGTAGTGGGTGCCTGGAACTCGTTGCCAGGGGAGGTAGTGGAAGCGGATACGGTAGTGACTTTTAAGGGGCGTCTTGACAAATACATGAATAGGATGGGATTAGAGGGATATGGTCTACGTAAGGGTAGGGAGTTTTAGTTCAGTCGGACAGCCTGGTCGGTGCAGGCTTGGAGGGCTGAAGGGCCTGTTCCTGTACTGTAATTTTCTATGTTCTTTTCTTTGTTCTAGTGTCGGCATGGGGGAACCAGGACAGGTTGTTGGTGATCTGGACACCTAAAAACATGAAGCTTTCGACTCTTTCTACTTCATCTCCATTGATGTTGACAGGGGCATGTTCTCCTTTACACTTCCTGAAGTCGATGACAATCTCCTTTGTTTTGTTAACATTGAGGGAGAGATTATTGTTGCCGCACCAGTTCACTAGGTGGCTGTGTCCTTTGACAGTGCATGCAGCAATCCATCCACTGGGAAATATACCTTTCTGGAGTATGTTCTTTAATACTGTTAGAGTTGGTACTGTCTTTTCTTAACCTTCTGGTGGTGATATTAGGGTTCCCAGATCAAAAGGGAACCTTTAACACCCAAATGACATAAGCACTCTCCATTGAGGGCTGATCACATGAGGTCTCCCCCCTAATTGGAGGACACTGCTGCTTGTGGGGTTGGAGAGGGGAGAGTCAGCCTCATGCCTGCATGGTGTTGGGGGGTTTGCCCACTATTTCTGGGAGGGGGAGAATACCCCTCTTTGGAGAGGGGTTGGTGGTGCTCCCCTGGTCAGTGGGAGGAGGGGGGGTTGCACCATTTCATTTTTTGGGGGAGGTTGTGGCCTGTCGCCAAGCATGGAGCCCTTTGAAAATGGTGCTTTGATTTCGGGGCTGGCCGCCGGGTTTCCTGGGATGAATAAATTTGCTTCCATCAGGTGGGTGAATCCCACCTGACTGACGCTGCCAGTGGGAAGCACTCCCATTTTCCCACTGGCATGGGCACTTAGTTCCAAATTGGGAGATTCGGACAAGAGAATTTGTCCAATGTGTTGTATATGTTGTGAGGATAAAAGAAAGCGGAGTTGGTTGCAGTTAACAAGGCAAGTTTATTGAGAAGTTGTTCACTTACTGAGCCTTGGGATGGATTGACCCAGCCGATAATGTCACAAACTAAACACGTGACTAGACTCTTAAACACAATATCTACCCAAATATATAACACAATGGACCGGACTGGTCCAAATATGGCATTTGAGCATCCACTGGTAGGCCTGTGTGACAAATTGATAGGGGGAGTTCAGAATGTTCCGGCACATGCAGGGAATGTCAGGCCGAAAGCCTTCTCAAGATGCTGCACTGCAGTTGTGAGGAACATTCCACTGGATTCAGCAGCGCTACAAACCTTCATTTTGAATCCATAATTGTTTAATAGTTACTCTCCCAAAGGAAAAAAAAACTGGATTGGCTCGCAACTGTGTATTGGGACAGTTGAACCCCGGTTTTTCCTGGTTAATGGGCTGTGATCATTGGCCGGTTGAAATCATTAGGGATGGGCAATAAATGCTTGCCTAGCCAGTGACATCCACATTCCACAAATGAATAAAAATATCACAAATGGACATTGCCGAAGCTTGGCTGACAAAATCGGGGACAAATGCTTTCCGGCTGGTTGCTGGTTAGTTTCTGGTTGCCCTGGTTGATCCCAGGTAAATGCCGGTTATTCCGGTTAGGACCTGACGCGGTTACAACTGCTTTTTCCTACTGGGTTGTTACCTATTTCCTCATAATTGTGCTAACAGCATTAATTAACTCACATCCCAATCATCTCAATATTATTCTACAGTAAGGAACTCATAATTTCCCCACCAGTCTTCAATGTTTGTTGTCAGTAATACTACTTTCAGTTTTTTAAAGCTCTACTGTAGTGCAGTAATTGCTTCAAGTTAAATAACAAGTCGCATCCGTGTGTTAACACATTCATGTGAAATATCTCCAGCCACTTGTGAGATCGGAGGCATTGCAGGAAAAAGTGGAGTCCCGGGTGTGACTCATTTTTCAGGCTCTTTTGCGGCCTAGTCAGTGGTCTTCCAGAGGGATTGCCTGAGGTGAGTGTGACGGGGTGAGTAAACTAGTTTTCACTGACCTGTATGTGGAGCTACTGCTCCTCTTGGGTCGCTGCAATACTGCAGGCTGCTGCCAGCTGTGATTCCCCCACTGCCTGTTTGACTTCACCATATCCCCCCATCTCACCCTATTCCCAACCTCCCAACTCCCCACCACCGCTGCACCTTCTCCTCCCAGGGTTTGCCTGTGGGCGCTTACTTGGGCATCCACCCATGCCAGCGAACATTGTCATCGGCTTATGAAGGTCAGCAAACTTCCATTTAAAGTTTATCTATTAGTATCACAAGTAGGCTCACATTAACAATGCAATTAAGTTACTGTGAAAATCTCCTAGTTGCCACACCCCAGTACAATTCAGGTACACTGAGGGAGAATTAGCATGGCCAATGCACCTGACCCATACGTCTTTCCGACTGTGGAAAGAAACCGGAACTCCCGGAATAAACCTACGCAGAGCGGGGAGAATGTGCAGACTCCGTACAAAGTTGATCTTTCCCTACACCCTAGCTATGACTGTAATACTACATTCTGCACTCTCTTCTTTCCTTCTCTATGAATGGTATGCTTTGTCTGTATAGCATGCAAGAAACAATACTTTTCACTGTATACCAATACATGTGACAATAATAAATCAAATCAAATCAGTGACCCAAGCCAGGAATTGAACCCAGGTCCCTGGCGCTGTGAGGCAGCAGTGCTAACTACTATGCCACCATGCCACCTTTTGAAAATGATGTTCTCCAAATATTTGCCTGACAAAAAATAACATTGCTGTAAATCAATGAATAGTATATAGTGGAAGAACAAGTGAGATGTGTTGGTTGTAGTTTTTTTGATGTTAAGCAGATGAATCTAGCTTTACTAAATGCTTGCATCACACAGACGCATAGAGGTGTTAACTGTAAAACTACCACAGGAGAAACAGAAGTAGGCTGTGAGTTACAGATTCTGGATGAAATTCTAAGTGATTGCTAACACTAATCCTCATCAATTGAGGGGTCAGAAAGATAGGCGTTTGCTTTAAGAATCTGGATCCTTGCTGAGAGATTTGTTTCCATCACAATGCAATAAGTGAATGAAAGACAGGAACAGGGAGGGATTATTCAACAAAACACTTGGAAAGAAAGAGATGCATTAAATGGAATGAAACGTCATGTTGCTTCATGTAACAAAAGGGGCAACATAAACGAAGACTAGCAGCAATTGTCAACAACAATAAGTATATACAGCTTTGACAATGACTTGGAGCTGTCCAGCAGAAAGGGGCCATCAGATTGATTAATTGGATAAAGAATAATGACTCTTGAGGTAGCCACAATGAAATTTTGAGAACATGCAGATCTATAATAGGAATATGTTTTGCTACTGGCAGTACCTACCTCTCCCCTCCCTTGCAAAGAGTAATTTTTCATATGGCTTCTTAGATGCTATAGCTACCAGCACCAAAAACCTTACAAGAATGTTTAACCTCTCAAACCAGTTCTGTCATTCAGCGAGATAATGGCTGATTTAAACATGTCTTTATGCCATATCCCATAATACCATTGCTTAATGAAAATCTATCAACCTCAGAGTTAAAATGAATAATTCCTGTTTGCGGAATGGAGTTCTGATTTTCTACCACCATATCAAAGTAGTCCCAACTTCACTGAAAGGCTTGTCTCCAATTTTTGGGCTATGGTGACTGATTCTGGATGCCCAGCTAGTGGAATGTTTTCTGTATTTAGCTTGTCTGTTCACCTTAGCAACACTTCTTGGCCTTTTGGCTAAGATCAAGTGTAGTTTTGTTGTCCTGCACTTGGTTGAAGTCATGAGGTTACACTGAGGCTTCATCTGAAGCAATTTTTTAAAGCGGCATCTCGGCCTTTTGGCTAAGATGTAAATGAGATCAAGCCTTAGAGGAGGTGCAATGCGTGCCCCAATCAGCTTGGATCATATAGACCAAGCCCAAGACAGGAAGTGGTGAGCCTGTCTTGCCAGCTTGGATCTGGAATGTCTCACTTGTTGAGACTTTGAATTGGACTTTGATTGCATTGAATTGGATATAAACAAAAAAAAATCTGTTCACCTTAGTAATTTTAACATTTCAAACTATCCCTTACCTTCTAAATTCCAAGAAAAATAACCTGAGTTTGTGTAGCACTCCTCATAATTTAACCCTTGGTGTCCAGGTATCATTTTGGTAAATCTACTCTATGCTGCCTCCAAGGCCAATCTATCCTTCCTAAAGGGTGGTGCCCAGGACAGTTCACTGTGCTTCAGGTGTGCTCTAACCAGTGCTTTGTGTAACTGAAGCATGACTACTTGGTTGCAGTCTGGTCCCCTCGATTTAAAATCTAGAATGTAATAAGTCCTAAATTAGGTTTACTTGCATGTGTGTGAAACAGGGCAGAATTTCCCCTTCACAGGCTCAGTGCTGTGGTGGAACAGGAACCAATAGAACCATAGAACCCCTACAGTGCAAAAGGAAGCCATTCAGCCCATTGAGTCTACACTGGTTCTCCGAAAGAACATCTCACCCAGGCCCACACCCAGCCCTATCCCTGTAACCTTGCACATTTGTTGTGGCTAATCTACCTAATCTACACATCTTTGGACACTAAGGGGCAATTTAGCATGGCCAATCCACCTAACCTGCACATCTTTGGACACTAAGGGGCAATTTAACATGGCCAATCCACCTAACCTGCACATCTTTGGACACTAAGGAGCAATTTAGCATGGCCAATCCACCTAACCTGCACATCTTTGGACACTAAGTGGCAATTTAGCATGGCCAATCCACCTAACCTAAAGGGAAGCATAGAGGCCACCAGGAATTTGCACAACATCAGCCTTATTAGTTATGTAGGGGAGGGTTTCCCAATGTTTTGTGTCAGGATGGGCTAGATGGAGCATGCCCCGCCGTCATATCCGGGCACCATATTTAAAAGGCACTCAGACAGCAACTTACTCACCACGTTGTTTGAGGGGATAGCCAGGAGAGGATATGGAGCTCCGGCACCCAAGTTCAGTGATGCTTCCCTGAGAGGCTAGGAGGGACATCCTCTTTCCAGCAGATTGGAGGAGGAGGAGGCCGAACAGGGATACGAACCCTGCTTAGGAGCAAGTCCCCAGGGCAATCTGTGCCCAGGGCCTCCAGCAGAGGACTGTTCTGTAATGCTGAAAAAGGATAAATGACCTCATTCACACCGCCAGGGTAAGTGAAGCCTCAGCTCCTCACACTCATCTCGATGAATGGTACAGAGAGGACATGGACCTCAGTGGCACAGTGATAAGGTCATCCCTCATAACTGCAGTCCATCCACTCTGCAGGTGAAGAGGCCACTTTGGGTCCCTTCCCCTTCCACACAGGGAGTTCACATGCTGTCTGGTAAGAGGGATGAGGGAAGGGGGAAAGTGAGTGGGAGAGAGGGGTTCAGGAGTTGAGAGTATCAGCAAGTGTGCAAATGACATGCCTCACTGAGCCTTATTCTTCTATCTGCATGGTTTTGCCAGTCTGGAGGGTGCTGCCCCAGAAAACTTCTGGACAACCTGCAGTGTATCAATCACATGCCACACAATCCAGTGGGTTATTTATAAGACTGGAAATAGAAGAAACATACATCAAATTGCAATATGCAACTAAATGCTCAATACAATTGCTCTCAAACCCATCTTCTCTCTTTGCATAGAACTGAAGCCATCATCGTAGAGAGAGGGAAAAGAGGATCAGCCACAATTGAAAGAACTGACTGGCTTCAAGGAGCAGGCAGCAGCTGGCAGGGTGGAGTGCAACAGCTCCATCAGAGAGGGAGAGATTGGCCTGCAGTCTGCATCCAGTAAGGATCCATACACGCCATAGAAGTCTCAGGGTCAAAGATGCCTCCATGTTTAGGACACTACTCATCACATCTTGTCAGAGTACCTGCTCATTATCCCAACTCTCTGTCTCCTACTGCTCAACCAATCTCCTAACTAGCTCAATAATCTGCCTTTAATCCCATGGGTTATGTTTTGAAGTGTTTTATAAGGAGATTTATCAAGTGAGTTCTGGAAGACCACATAACCAACATCCATAGACAGTCCCATGTCCACTACTTTGAATGCCTGTTCAAAATATTCAACCAATTTCACTACATAATAAATGGTTCTGAAAACATTCAGCTAACTTTCTGATATTTTCTTCAGGAGAATCATTAATCATTAAAAAAAAGTCTCCAAATTAATGTTGGCAATTTCAGGAAATGGGAAATTCAGTGGGTTGGTATGAAACCACTCCATCACTATTTCAGTGGAGTTATTACCTCATTGAAAATAAATGGGTTAACTCCTCAGTTAAACTGGCGAATGAACAAAACTCACATGAATGTGTTAAGTGTCTGCTCAAGTCACCGAGTAATTTATAGCCTAAAGTTATTAATCAGGTCTTTCATTTATATTTTTCTTTGAGGTTTGCCATTTTTGCCAAGGTTGCTACTGGTAGGCGTATGTAAAATCTTTCTTTATCTAAAGCATCAATGCATGGAATTACTATTTAGTTACGACTCATGGTTCACAACTCAGGCATGTTTCCTGGAATATTTTGCATCATTTCAGGACATATAATGTACTCCAATGTGCCCACAGAGTGCTGGAAAATAACACTGGCCAACTAAATCTGCTGAGTAGGAAAACAGAACAGTTTAGAAAGAATGGACTACTATCATAGGCTTTATTTCCAGCATTCCCCTTGTAGGTACTCTCTGATTATTAGTGGCTTCTTCCAATGTTTTAACCACATGTGAACAATCCGGCCAGCGCTTCAGATGGCTGCTTTTATAAGTGGTCCAAGGGCAGCAGATTCCTGGGAACACCACCTGAAATTCCCCTCCAAATCACTCACCATCTTGACTTGGAAACACATCGCCATTCCTTCACTGTCACTGAGTCAAAAACCTGGAAAGTCCCTCCCTAACGGCACTGTGGGTGTACCTACACCACGGGGACTGCAGCGGTTCATGAAGGTAGCTCACCACCATCTTCTCAAGGGTAATTAGGGATGGGCAACAAATTCTGGGCTAGCCTGGGACACCCACACCCCATAACGGAATGTAAAAAATTAGACCAATGTTGTCTACATCTGGAACTGAGACTGTGGGCCATGCTCACCCTAAACTGGAAAATCCTGCCCAAAGTCAATGGACCTTTGCTTGGCCCCCCCCCCCCCCCCCCACCCACTATGATTCCCATGGCAGGTGGGATGGGAAAGTTTTCCCCAGTGTGTGGAAGAGGCCTTTGAGGACATTTGATTCCTGGAATGAAGGTAACTGCTATCACAAATAGTTCATAATACCGACAAGCACTCTGGATAACCCAGGACTTCCAGTCTGCACAGAACAGCAAGATAGGTTTGAACACAGCACAGAAAGACAGTGGGGGAAATACCATGAAACCAGGAAGCAGTAGCTCTAAGTATTAATGTGGACAGTGATATGATGCCCATTGTTCAGAAGTTCATCTGTCCTATGATTGAGAGGTCTAGTTGCAAAAGGACACAGACAGAAAGGTGTTTGTCATTACCACATGGGAAGTAAATGGACAGCGAGGATTGACTCCATGTTGTAGAAACCGGCAGACATTCCTCTCATCAATTTCAAAGGGTAGAAAATGAGGCAGGTGTTGAGTGGTTGGACAATCTAATTCACCAAACTATTGTCCTAACAGTGAAATGCAATTATTCCCAGTGCTCCTCCCAATCGGTGTTATCCCATGTGCCTCTACAGCTTCTTCTTAATCCATCTCCTGTTCTACCTTCATCAGAAGGACTTCTATGGGATGGGACATAGAGAACTGTGTGATAAAAGCTCATAGAAAGAAGTGGATCCCAATGATTCTGTGCCTCAAACTGCTGAAAGGGAGCATGCAGATTCTATCAGTAGCAGAGCCGAGGGGATGAATGCAGATATATTCAATGCCGTCTGTCACTAACTCCAGAAGGGTGGGTCTGACTAGCACAAGTCGGAAGTTTAACAACACCAGGTTAAAGTCCAACAGGTTTATTTGGTAGCAAAAGCCACACAAGTCGAGCATGAGATTAGGCAAGATTTTCTCTTTGGTAATTTTGTGCTCCATTTTCTCTGAACTTGCACCTCTCTCTTGTATGCGCTACATTGAGGTCTCACATTGAAAACAAAAGCATTTAAATGAACAAGCACGAATTGGCAATCTTATTACGCCATTATATTCGTAGCACTTGTTGCAGGATTAAAGAATAGAAAATGATAGCATGTGGGTTTTGGATGTAAAACAGAACAGGTTTATTGGGTAGCTGTTTACTCCATAGTGGCTGGATCTAGACTGAATAAAACTGCAAAATAGCCAATGACATCGCGGACTGACCATGTGACCAAACACTTAACGGGAACACGCAACACACAATGGGGGGAATTTTCCCGTCCCATCCACCATGGGAATCGTAGAGGGTTGCAAGGTATGAATGTGCGCACAATACAGTGACAGCACTGAAAAGCTGCCTGATGGCTTGGCACTGGTCTGCAGCAAATGTGGAACCTGTTGGCAAATTGTGTGTCATGTTCTCTCTGATCATTTGCCCCACAAATAATATTATATAGTCTTATCTAATTCAGTTCTTATTGGTGTTCTGTTTCCTCCTGTATTTATTCACAAGACCGGCAGACACTCGGCAGCATTGAGTTTATCTGTTGTTTCCTGTAAGGTTTGCTACATCAGCCTGCTCTGAGGATTGTACTGAGGATTTGTAAAACAGTGATTGATAACAAATTATCACAGTCTACTGGATAATGAATCATTCTGTATATACAGGCAACAATCAGTTATATACTTGTGATTTTTTTATGTCACAGAAGTCCGAGAGTAAATTGGAGTTTTGTTACTCTCTTTCAGTTATATTGAGTTTCATGCACGGGGTAAATTTTAACAAATCCATTAATTGCATCTCACACCCTCTTGTATCTAGAAATGTAACCAGTCTTGTAGAAAGTGAACCTTTATATGAGGGCGGCACGGTGGCACAGTGGTTAGCACTGTTGCCTCACAGCGCCAGGGACCTGGGTTCGATTCCGGCCCCGGGCATCTGTGTGGAGTTTGCACTTTCTCCCCATGTCTGCGTGGGTTTCCTCCGGTTGCTATGGTTTCCTCTCACAATCCAAAGATCTGCAGGTTAGGTGGATTCACCATGCTAAATTGCCACTTAGTGTCCCAAAATATTAAGGTTAGGTAGATTAATGGGGTTACGATGATAAGGTGTGTGAGTGGGGCTGGGCCTGGGTAAGCTGTTCTGTCAGAGGGTCAGTGCAAACTCGATAGCGTGAATGGCCTCCTGCATGGTAGGGTTTCTATGATTCTAAGTTTCCTGAGGTACATTTAAATACTTAATTTTATCAGTTTCTTTGTTAATTGCAACTGAGAGAATCAGAAATCACTCTCCCATTAATCTAAAACATCTCTCCATCAAACACCCAAAAGCGAGAGAAAGATTGGTTCCAGCAGCCTCCAATTCCATAATTCAGTCAATCTGATTGCCTCTCGAGCTCATGCATCTAATGCATTTGGCTCACATTACAACATGTATTCTCAGAGAAAAAGTTGTTTCTTGATTCCGAAATGCTGATAGCTAATATATGGATTCAAACAATAACGTTGAGTTTAGAAGGAACATGAATCATGTTAAGTTTATAACGAACATGAGATGATGTGAACATGCATGTTCAAGGTATCATAGCTGCTTCCTGGAAAATGCTCACTGAATTGCATAATGGACTTTCTGTGTAAAACACCACTGCTAGTTAATTCAATTCAAGCACATTCTCTTTCTTCATGGTCCTTGGACCTGATGCTGACATGGTACCTTAAGAAACTTTCTGCAGTCATAGTGCTGTTGCCATCTGGTGAAAGTGATATGCATCCTTTCAGCCAATACTTCCCTTACACAGAAAACAAATGCTGATGGTAAACCTCGACACAAGTGTAATAGTTGTCATTTCGATGACATGTGTGCATTGCAAATTTCTTCTGTTTTTTTGAATGGTTTGGAAGTAAAAGGTAGCATTAAAATTTGATGATATGGTAACTTACTATTGTGAAAAACTGCCCTGATGCAAATGTTACTTGTAGGTCATTGGGTTCAAGATGGTATAACTCTGGCAAAGAATGGATCCCTCTGTTCTCTCTGGGGGTAAATTTCCAATTTGCTATCTGAGATTAAAATTGGCTTTGCAATTCACTGTCCATATGACAGTGCTTTAAAGCAGCACTTACTCAGCAATAACCTGCTCACTGATATTCAGTTTAGCTTCAGCCAGAGCCACTCAGTCTTGGCTGGGCTGGTAAGTGGCAAGTAACATTTGCACCACAACAATAGAGATTCCAGCCATCTCCTGTTGACATTGAATTACACCATTTGAACCCACACTATCAACATCCTGGGGGTTTTTATTGGCCAGAAAGTGAACTGGACCAGCCATACAAATACTGTGGCTATAACAAAAGGTCAAAGGCTAGGAATCCTGCAACAAGCAACTCATCTCCTGACTCCCCAAAGCATGTCCACAGTCTATAAGTCAGGAATGTGGTGGAATACTCTCCACTTACCTGAATGAATATAGCTCCAACAACACTGAAGAAGCTCAAAACCATTGAGGACAAAACAGCCCGCTTGTTTGGCACCCCATCCACCACTTCCAACATCCACTCCCTCCACCACTGATGCAAAGTGGCAGCATTGTGTACCATGTACAAGATGCACTGCAGCAACTCACCAACATTCCTTCAACAGCATCATTCAAATCCATGGCTTCTACCACCTAGAAGGACATGGGCAGCAAATACATGGGAACACCATCACCTGGATGTTTCCACCTCCCCCACCCCCCCGGCCAAGCCATTTACCAGCCTGACTTTAAGATATATCATCGTTCCTTTACTGTTGCTGAGCCAAAATCCAGGAACTCCCTCTTTAACCGCACTGTGGGTGTACATACACCACATGGACTACAGCAGCTTAAGAAGGCAGCTCACCAGCACCTTCTCAAGGGCATTTAAGGATGGGCAAAAAATGAATTGCTGGCCTTGCCAGCAATGCCCATGCCCATGAAAGAATGCAATAAATTACAGATTTTCAGTTGTATTGAAATCGATGCAAATAGGAATTGGATGGCTTCTATAATGATTCAGTGATACACATTGTCCAGACAACAAATTAAAATTATCCCAAGTAATTTTCAATAAATTTATCATGATGAACATTGTTCAATAAAATCAGAGAATACACACAAGTCTGGAATATTTCTTAAGATGAAAGCAAAATCTGAAAGAAAAACAGAAAATGCTGGAATCTTTCTTAAGTGACTCCATTCTCTGAATGACTAATTATGGAACTTTTTTTATTCATTCGTGGGACATGGGCGTCACTGGCTGGCCAGCATTTATTGCCCAACCCTCGTTGCCTTTGGAGGGCAATTGAGAGTTAACCACATTGCTGTGGCTCTGGAGTCACATGTAGGCCAGACCAGGTAAGGATGGCAGATTTCCTTCCCTAAAAGACATTAGTGAACCAGATGGGTTTTTCCGACAATCAGCAACGGTTTCATGGTCATCAGTAGATTCTTAATTCCAGATTTTTTTTACTGAATTCAAATTCCACCATCTGCTGTGGCAGAATTCGAACTTGCGTCCCAAGCTGAGTTTCTGGTTTAATAGTCTAGCGATAATACCAGTAGGCCATCGCCTCTCTATTTATCCTCCTTAAATGATAAATTTATCAACAATCATCTGCGACAAATAGATTGAACCAATTTGAATTTGATTCATTGAGCCTGTGCTGAAATGTAACTTTCTTCAACATGATTCTGAATTCCTGAGTTACAAAGGGACAGAAAGTAATTTATTAAACTAACTAGTTTGAACTGGGAAAAAAACTGAAGTTGGGTGGAGTAAGGACTTTGACTTTTGATCTTTGCACAGCAAACAATTCAGTTTTGCCTCAGAGTTCAGTAAGGTTGATTTGGGATGACCAAAACCAATGGCAGATTGTCCATCTCAACTTAACGCCTTGAAGTGAGCTGTTAAAATATCACAAGGGGCCAAAGGGGTCATATTTAAGAGCTGTCTGATGCTTTAAATGTGAAAGTTTTAGTGCTAATAAATTTCAGTCACCCTTGCCTGGCCTACAAATGTTGTAGCTTCCCTTTTAATTGTTTTGCGTTTGTCACAGTGAAGGATGTTAGTGTGGAGGAAGGGAACACTTTATTTGTCAAGTACCCAGCATTAAGCACTGTCAGTTCAAGCAGAGGCTGATGATATTCAGAATAACTTCATATATAGAGAACAAAAGCATACAAAAAAAACCCAATATGTTAAAGAGAGGTCATGACTTCTCAGGAATGAAGTGAGGAATTGTTACTGAAGCTGGTTGAGTACTATAGCCCCTTACTGTACTCCTTATACACCTATGACTGGCCAAATTCCCCTCCAACTCGATTTTCAAGTTTGTTGATTACACCACCATAGTGGGTCAGATCTCAAACAATGACAAGACAGAGTACAGGAAAGAGACAGAGAATCTGGTGAATTGGCACTATGACAATAATCCCTCCCTCAAAGTCAGTAAAATGAAGGAAATAATCATTGACTTCAGGACGTGTAGTACAGGACATGCCCCTAACTACATCAACAATGATGAAGTAGAGATGGTTGAGAGCTTCAAGTTTCTAGGTGTTCAGATCACCAACAACCTGACCTGGTCCCTCCACGCTGATGCTATAGTTCAGAAAGCTCACCTACGCTTCTACTTTCTCAGAAGGCTAAGGAAATTCGGCATGTCCACTACGACTCTCACCAATTTTTACAGTTTTGGGGCATTCACCCCCCCCCTCCAACATACATAAGGGAAACCATGCCCTATGGGGCTTCCCAGAGGGCCCACCCATGGCTCTCAGTGCCCAACCTATGCCAGGGAGTACTGCCGGGGGCATTGCCCAGGCATGTCCCTCTCCCCCCAGGGGCTTACCTTGGCATCCCCAGTATGTTTTCCTCAACTAATTCCCATTCTTATATAGCTGTTTGAATAATCAGTGAGGAGGGATCATGTGACTGGGAAGATCTTTAATGATACGTAAATGTATTAAAATATATTGAAATGAAAATTCTGGGAACGTTGTGATGTCACTGGTGAGGGGCAGGGAAAACCGAGAAACAGGATTTCACTGGCAAAAATCTCGCTTTCCGACTCCCGTAGGATTTTGGGCCACGTTGTTGTTTACACTGAGGGCAATATTCGATCATTGCTGATGTTTAACTGTTCCATGAAATACTTTGTAAAAATTTGATGGGATGTAGGTGTCACTGGCAAGGCCAGCGTTTGTTACTCATCCCTAATTGCCCGTGAACTGAATGGCTTGCTAGGCCATTTCAGAGGGCAGTTTTAGAGTCAACCACGTTGCTGTGGACCTAGAGTCACATGTAAACCAGACCAAGGAAGGATGGGCAATTTCCTTCCCTAACAGACCTAAGTGAACTGAACGGATTTTTATGACAGTCGATGATAGTTTCATGTGGACCATTACTGAGATTCGCTTTCAATCCCAAATTGTAATAACTGAATTTAAATTCCACCAGCTGATATGGTGGGATTTAAACCCTTGCCCCCAGAACATTAGCCTGGGTCTCTGAATTACTAACCCAGTGCCACTCTTCCACCATTTCCCCATTTAGATATTCTTTACTAATTTACAATCATTATCCAAATCATACAAAGTGTGAGTTTTGTATAAAAGGTATATTACTGTTATACATAAAACAATTAGTACACTCAGTCTGAATTTCCCCCAGGCTTAAAATGATTTCTTGCTATAAATTAGTCATTGGCTTCCTTAGCCGACATAGCTAGGCCTTGTGACTCCACTAAGCCCCTGGTGACAGAACCTTTAACCTGTGTGACTTTTCCCAATGGTCATTCTTTGATTATTCAAGGTGAAATGTTATCACAGTACAAACTACTACTTCACAGTGAGTATTAGATGAACAGTGGAAAGTTGAGATGCTCCAGATAGCAAGCCGGCCTAGGCCATGGTTGAATGCATTCAGCGTTACACGCACATTACTTGTGTTAATTGCAGGCTGCATGACGCCTGCTCCCTTTTACATCACAGGTCACCAATCTCTCCTTGACAGCAACCTTTAAAATTCTTCCTATTGACACAATTCATGGTAATGCTGTTTGCCTGGTGTTCCTCACACAGTTGGACTGTTTAAAAGGGCTGTGATGTTTACCCTTAAGACCTGCTACCTGACCTGGATTAGCTACCGTTTCCTTCCAGTATCGAGCAGTCTCACATTTCTGTTTCTAGTTCATATTTTTCATGGTAAATATTTAACTTTAGAAGATTGGTTAAATTGGAAAGGGCGACGTGAGTAGCAGAGAGCGCTTTCATTGGTACCGATTAAAATGTACGTTCCTAAAACCAGGACGTGAAACTGTATGCGCTGAATCTCTTAAAAGGGCATTCAGACAAATGAAAAAGCCCCGAAAGACCAATGTTTTCTTCTTCTTAATTCCGTCATATTAAAACAATGATATGAAATTTTCACTCACGAGGTAACATTTATTGATGCAAATGCGATCATTGTATTTTTCCAAGTTAATACCAAAGATGCCTGCTTAACGACTCTTCAGAATGACATTGCCCTTTTAAATTCCTAAACCGGAACCAATGGACAGACGTTAATTTTGCTATTTTAACAAATTTTGGTTTCTTAAATGTTAAAATTAAGAATGCAAAATATACTCCTGCTTAAAGCTTTTTTACGGAAGAGGATGAAGTTGACCATTCACCCTTGATTGAGTGCCGCTAAGTTACACTGGTGAACAAGCAGTAAATAAGACAGGGTACATTTTCAAAGACTCTGATCCCAGCATAGGGAATTGCGCGCGGAGGTCAGTGCACATGATTTACACGCTCCGATTTTATTATCATTAAAATTAAATAACAGGAAGATCAGGAGCACCACGAAATAGGCACGCTGACCTCTTCACATCACTCTCAGATTTCCCCCTTCGGATTTTGGTTTAGGAGTTGACCTCCCTCTCTGCAGAATTTGGCTAGTCCTCTCAGTGTGTGTGACACAGTGGAAGTCTAAGCAGGTTGGGGCAATAATATCGGTCGTCATGCATCCAATAAGGAGTTGCTAGATGACCAGAAACGCGTTTTATAATAAAAAGGGTTGGAATTAAGGCATCTCCGAATCTCTTGCTGTAACTGCAGTGGAGGATTGGCAGGAAGCTTGGAGGAATAGTATAAATATTTATCTCATTTTCCCAGGGTTTTGACCGAGAATCTGCCAAAGTTGAAGTGCAGGAATTCTATTCCTCGGCTAGAAATTTAGGCCTGGATTTTCCAGTCCCCTCGAGGCGGTGGAGGAAGTTCGCCATTGGCTGGCGGTGAGATCTTCCACTCAATGGTCATTTGTGTTGCTCCCTGGCCGCACCATCCCATAACCCGCCGTGCAGGGGGTGGTCTTCAGCGTGACTGGAAGATTCTGCCAGCGGGAAGGGTGGTAAATCCCAGCCCTAATTCATTTTGAAGAATGAAAGTTAATTACTGCAGATGCTAGAATCTGAAATCAAAGGAGAAAATGCTGACAAAGGGTCATCTGGACTCAAAACGTCAGCTCTTTTCTCTCCTTACAGATGCTGCCAGACCTGCTGAGATTTTCCAGCATTTTCACTTTTGGTTTCATTTTGAAGGAGTTCACCATTTGGAGATCAAAATATTAGGTTCTCCGAAAAAAAGGAAAAGACCTTAGGAGCAATTTTTTTCCCCGAAAGTGACTGACTAAAGGGCCCATTCCGAATGGAAACATAGCGTCGGGAGCACTGTGCAGCCACATTGCAAGGGAGGCACTCATCTGCATGGGAAGTGAGTGCATCTTAGGTGCGATAGTCTGTGATCACTTGAGGTGCTTTTTGGCTGCATTGACTTGTGCTCTGTGCATTTCGCATTGCAGGATTTGCAATTCACACGTTCTTGGAGTCTGTGGCATCAATCAGTTCTGAGCACCTTACTTTAATGTTCCATTTCTACTTGGACAATATTATCGTCGCCAAGATATTTTAACAAAAATACTCCATCTGATTGAGGGATCATTCCGTATTTTTCTTTCTGAAGATGGACTGAGCAAACATTTGGTGAGACACAGATTGTTGCAAATTGTGAAGCTGATTTATTTCAGAGCAAATAAACACAGAGTAATAGTCATGTTCAAATTCACTCAGTTCAATCAGTGCAATTTGTCTTCTCGTGATTATACAAATGAGGAACATGCCATATCACTCCCTATCAGTTTTCCTTCAACAAGAGAATCCTGAAATTCTGTACTGGTTCACTGAATTTATGTTATTGTTCTTTCATGGGCTGTGGACATCGCTGGCTAGGCCAGCATTTATTGCCCATCTCTAATTGCCTTTGAGAAGGTGATCGTGAGGCTTCTTAAACCGCTGCAGTGCATGTGGTGTACATACACACACTGTACTGTTAGGGAGCGAGTTCCAGGATTTTGACCTAGTGACAGTGAAGGGACAGTGATATGTTTCCAGGTCAGGATGGTGTGTGGCTTGGATGAGTAGTTGCAGGCGGTGGTGTTCCTATGTGTCTGCTGTCTTTGGCCTTCTAGGTGGTACAGGTCATGGGTTTCGAAGTGCTGTGGGTCTGATAGTCTGATGTAACTCTGACGTGGTGTCAGCAGGACCCTCCCTGGATTTACAGCAGGAAGTCAGGACAATCCACGTTAATTTCAGCGCTGAGCTCTTTCCTCCAACATTTCTGGCTTTCTCAAGATATCCAAACCCTTCTTGGGCTCTTTCTGTCTGAGAATCTGCTTGCTCGTGCATGGGTCTTTGTTCATCCTCCGGCTATCCCCACAAGAGTTTGGGGGGCTTGGTTATTGATCGCTGTCCTTACATTGAGTGGAAGAGCCGCAAATTACATTTGTTACCTGTGGTGAACCACCGTTGGTTCCCACTGGATAGTGCTGAGCCAGGGCTCGCCTGTACTACAAGGATGTACATATGTTACTGTTGGATTGTACTACTGTTGCTGATGGGTTAGGGTGGGGTTGTTACATCTGTGTTTGTTACTGTTGTGGCACATCCCAGTCAGGCTCCGCCTCCTGGGAGAGGTATAAGACTCCCTGCTCTGGCCGGGACCCCTTCAGTCTGGGATAGTGTACTTAAGTTCTGATAGCTTCATTAATAGTAAATAAAAGCCTTCATTTACTGAAGCTTCGAGCCTCGTGTCTAAATTGATGTGCATCAATTTTATTTACTATTATTAAACTCTCGACGGAAGATAAAAGGAAGGAGAGTATGGAGCAAATTCTCAAGCCAGAACGTCTGACGCTAGATTCACGTGCGGTGGGCGCTTCTAACACCTTCGACCACTGGCTGAAGTGTTTCGAAGATTACCTAGCAGCCTCCGCAGCGGTCACTACAGATGATGACAGACTCCGGGTCCTCCATGCGAGGGTAAGCGACACAGTCTACCTCGCGATCCGTGCAGCCACCACTTACCCTAGGGCCCTCGAGCTTCTAAAGAAGCGCTATACAAAACCACCTAACGAGATACACGCACGTTACCTCCTCGCTACACGACGTCGGCAGTCGGGCGAAACCATGGAGGACTATGCCAACGAGCTCTTACAGCTAGCCAGGGGCTGTGACTGCAAAGCTGTGTCGGCTGAGCAGAGCATGTACGACCTCGCCCGAGATGCGTTTGTGGCCGGGGTCGGGTCTTCATACATCCGTCTCAAACTGCTGGAAAAGCGTAATCTCAATCTTACCCAGGCCATCGAATTAGCTGAAATGCTCGAGTCGGCTTCAAAGAGCTTAGTCTTATATCCAGAGGACCACGTGGAGACAACGTGGCAGGAGCAGTCGCAAATCTCTCCTCGCCCCTCGGGCTCGAAGTGCTGTGTTATGGCGTGCTCCCACTTGGGCCAGACGACGGCTGCAGCCCCATGCGGCCCGCGGTGCTATTTCTGCGGAGGAGCAAAACATACTCGACAAAAGTGTCCCGCTAAAGCGGTAATCTGCACCGCATGCAGTAAAAAAGGTCATTATGCAAAGGTGTGCAGATCGAAACCCAGGAACGGCAGTGCGGCCTGCGATTCTTTGGAGCTGGGATCATTACCATCATCGTCGAAGTCGTCGCGGGTTTCGTCCACGTGCGAGTCCAGGACGACGCCATTACGGTCGATGGAGTCGGAGGAGTATGACCACCAGGGGTCGCTGAGTTTGGCGCCCTCACCCACGTGCGATTCATGGGGGCGGCCATGTTGGTCGACGATGACCACAAGCGACCAGCAGGGGTCCTCAGCATCGACTTCAGCTGCCTGCAGTGGCGTTCATGAACCAACGGTGGCGTCGATCATCCTGGACCAGGCTAAGCCTCATAGGCTCGATCGTTCAATGATGGATATCCAGGTAAACAAGCATGTGCTTTATTGTCTGTTTGACAGCGGGAGCACTGAGAGCTTTATCCACCCTGACACTGTGAAGAGGTGTGGACTCCAGATTCAACCTGCCAAACAGACAATATCTATGGCATCAAGGTCCCGGTCTGTTGCCGTGCTAGGGAGTTGCGTGGTAACCTTGAAAGTACAAGGCACAGCTTACGAGCGCTTCAAGCTCCTTGTGTTGCCGTATCTTTGCGCGCCAATACTTCTCGGACTAAACTTCATGGTCCACTTGAGGAATGTAATCCTACAGTATGGTGGGCCACTCCCTTCGCTGGCAGTGGGAGAACAGCTGCAGTCTCCAAATTGCCCAACGCACCCCGCCTGCAATCTCTCTACGTTAAAGATCACCACAGCCTCTTTATTTCAGAATCTGGTACCAGGCTGCAAGCCCATCGCTACTAAAAGTAGGCGTTACAGCACTGAGGATCGGATCTTCATCAGATCTGAGGTTCAGCGACTCCTCAAAGAAGGGATCATACAGCCCAGTGTTAGTCCGTGGAGGGCACAGGTTGTTGTGGTCAAGAGCGGGAACAAACCCCGGATGGTCATTGATTGCAGTCAGACCATTAACCGATATACGCAGCTGGATGCGTATCCTCTCCCGCGCATATCTGATATGGTCAATCAGATTGCGCAGTACCGGGTGTTCTCCACCATAGACCTCAAGTCCGCCTACCACCAACTCCCCATTCGCCCAGAGGACCGACAATACACGGCTTTTGAGGTGGATGGTCGCTTGTCTCATTTTCTTACGGTTCCCTTTGGTGTCACCAATGGGGTCTCGGTCTTCCAGCATGCTATGGACCGAATGGTGGACCAGAACAGGCTGCGGGCTACCTTCCCGTGCCTGGATAATGTCACCATCTGCGACCATGATCAGCAGGACCATGACACAAACCTCCAAAACTTCTTACACACTGCATCTCGCCTGAACTTGACCTACAACAGGGAGACGTGTGTGTTCTGTACGCGCCGTTTAGCCATCCTGGGATACGTGGTGGAAAACGGGGTCATTGGCCCTGATCCAGACCGTATGCGCCCCCTTGCTGAACTTCCCTTGCCCGCTAGCGCAAAAGCACTGAGAAGATGCCTAGGCTTCTTCTCCTATTATGCGCAGTGGGTCCCCAACTACGCGGACAAAGCCCGTCCGCTTATTAAGTCCACGACTTTTCCCCTCACGCCAGAGGCCCAATTGGCCTTCAAGAAATTGAAAGACGACATCGCGAAAGCCACGATGCACGCGGTAGACGAATCCATCCCTTTTCAGGTGGAAAGTCATGCATCTGATTTCGCCCTGGCCGCCACACTTAACCAGGCGGGCAGGCCCGTCGCATTTTTTTCCCGCACCCTCCAAGGCCCCGAAATTCGGCATTCAGCGGTGGAAAAGGAGGCCCAGGCCATTGTGGAGGCCGTCAGACACTGGCGCCATTACCTGGTGGGAAAACGGTTCACCCTGATCACGGACCAGCAGTCTGTGGCGTTCATGTTTAACAACACGCAGAGGGGCAAGATCAAGAATGACAAGATCTTGCGGTGGAGAATTGAACTCTCCATCTATAACTACGATATCATGTATCGTCCAGGGAAACTCAATGAGCCCTCGGATGCCCTCTCGCATGGAACATGCGCTAGTATTCAGGAGGATCGTTTGAACACCCTCCATAATGATCTGTGCCATCCTGGGGTCACTCGGCTCTACCACTTTGTAAAAGCCCGCAACCTGCCTTGCTCGGTGGAGGCCGTCAGGTCGGTAACAAGGAGCTGTCGGATTTGCGCGGAATGCAAACCGCACTTTTACCGACCTGACCGGGCACATTTGGTCAAGGCCACTCGTCCCTTCGAGAGACTGAGTGTTGATTTTAAGGGCCCCCTTCCCTCAACAGATCAGAACGTGTACTTTCTAAACATAATCGATGAGTACTCCTGGTTCCCGTTTGTTGTCCCCTGTTCAGATACATCCACTGCCACGGTGATCAAGGCATTCCGTGATCTTTTTACCCTGTTCGGGTACCCCAGCAATATCCATAGCGACAGGGGCTCGTCGTTCATGAGTGATGACTTGAGGCAATTCCTGCTCTCATACGGGATTGCCTCTAGTAGGACCACGAGTTATAACCCTAAGGGTAATGGACAGGTGGAGAGAGAGAATGCTACAGTCTGGAAGGCTGTCCTACTGGCATTGAAATCCAAAGGTCTTCCAGTCTCCCATTGGCAGGAGGTCCTCCCTGATGCGCTTCACTCTATCCGCTCCCTCCTGTGTACGGCAACCAATGCTACTCCCCACGAGAGGATGTTCTCATTCCCTCGGAAGTCTCCCTCAGGGATATCTTTACCAGCTTGGTTGACGTACCCAGGACCCGTCCTCCTGCGGCGACATGTAAGGGCCCGCAAGTCCGACCCCTTGGTCGAACAGGTCCACCTCCTCCACGCCAACCCTCAGTATGCCTATGTGGCATATCCTGACAGGCGAGAGGACATGGTCTCGATCCGAGACCTGGCGCCTGCAGGGGACGTAGCAACTCCTGTCGCTCCCATACCCCCAGTAACAAATCCATTATCTCTCATTTCTTCCCCGGACACGGTGCGGGCAGCATCGGGACCATTGCTTAACAATTTTACTCCAATGCACAGCTTGCCTGAGCCCCGAAGATGGTCGCCACCGCAGGGCGTGTCAGGATCCCCTGCACTACCGTCTCATCAGGGTCAACCGGCCTGTGAGTCCGTGGAAGAACAGCTGGACGCCATTTTGGGGAGAATGCCACCACAAGTGCCTACTCCGGTGTCACCGCCGGTATTGAGGAGGTCCCAACGACGGTGCGGTCCCCCTGACCGTCTGAACTTATAGACTGCTGACATTTTATTCTGGTTTTTGTACCCCGCCGGCCTTTGTTCTCAAAGGAGGGGTGAATGTGGTGAACCATCGTTGGTTCCCACTGGATAGTACTGAGCCAGGGCTGGCCAGTACTACAAGGATGTACATATGTTACTGCTGGATTGTACTACTGTTGCTGTTGGGTTAGGGTGGGGTTGTTACACCTGTGTTTGTTACTGTTGTGGCACATCCCAGTCGGGCTCCGCCTCCTGGGAGAGGTATAAGAGTCCCTGCTCTGGCCGGGACCCCTTCAGTCTGGGATAGTGTACTTAAGTTCTGATAGCTTCATTAATAGTAAATAAAAGCCTTCATTTACTGAAGCTTTGAGCCTCGTGTCTAAATTGATGTGCATCATTACCATGGCCTCTTCCTTTGAAAGTAGCCTAATCATAAACTCCCCAGTGTGAATGTTTATTGGAATATCTGGAGTGAGATAAAGGGATGGAGGGAGTGTGGGTGAAAGTCATCTTGGCCACTCACTTTACACGCTGTACACTTTTCCGTTGCATGACAGTAAAGAAAATTGGGTGGCATGCAAAACTGGCTGCCAATTTGTGAATACCCATTTTTTCATGACCATTCAAGACTAATTTTACATTCAATGACTTCTCATATAACCATAGAATCTACAGTTCAGAAAGAGGCCATTCGGCCCACTGAGTCTGCACTGATTCTCCGAAAGATCAGCTACCCCTCCGCCCCCATCCCCGTAACCAAGCATTTATCATGGCCAATACACACAACCCACGCATCTTTGGACACTAAAGGGCAATTTATCATGGCCAATCCACCTAACCTGCACATCTTTGGACTGTGGGAGGAAGCCGGAGCACCAAGAGGAAACCCACACAGACACAGGGAGAATGTGCAAACTCCACACAGACAGTCACCCAAGGTTGGAATTGAACCCAGGTCCCTGGCGCTGTGAGGCAGCAGTGCTAACCAGTGTGCCACCATGCCATGCACTTTTCTTTTGTATCTGATTGGCAACAATGCCAATGTTTGGCTTTAATATGCATTGTCCAAAAATCTGTAAGCTCCTTCCTTTCCAAAATATATCTATATCTACCTTTCTACAAAAAACAATAATTAAAATTAACCTTTTGTTCCCTGTTCCTTTACTGTCATGAAAAATCTAAAATGATACGAAAATATAGGAGGCCTCAGGCCATCCTGCCCGATAATTCGGGGCCACTCCACCCAAAGATCTAGAGCACTTCATGCAATGCAGCCTATATGAAATGAGGAATTATCACCCTGGGATCTTCCAATGCATCATCCAGCTGTTGTGTCAAAACCAGTCTTCTGGCATTTGGGGAGGTATGGTGCATGTTGAGGGGAGGTCTTAAAATAACAAAACATGAAAAAAAAAACAAAGTGAAAAGAAAGAGAAGTGAATCGAGGTCTTCCAATTGAATGATTGGTGAACACGAGGAGTGCCAATCAGGTAGGTGTCTGGGGGGACAGCAACTTTTCAGATGGCTGTCAATTTTAACGAATGGAAACTCCTGGGTTGAGAAGCAGGATTTTCCAATATGAGCTCTATGGCAAACACCAAGAGTGCTCAAGTGGAAAATCTCAGCCGTAGTCTTTCTATGGCAGGGATGTGATCAGTCTGAGTGCCACATTTGCTGTGGACGCATGGTACAAACCAATGGATAATGATGGCAATTAGAAGAAATCCATGCTTTTCAAGGGCATTCTTTTGTTTGTTCTTGAGATGTGAGCACCACTTATAAGGCTGGATTTATTTCCCATCTCAAGCTGCCTAGAGAAGATGGTAGTGGGCCTTAACCCTGCAATCTTTGCAGGCCTTGTACTTTTGGTTTTCCTGTAATGAAGGGAATTCCATGGCATTAGCTCAGCAGTGATGAAGGAACAATGATACATATCTGTCAGGGCGATGTGATCCATGATGTCTTAATTCTCTTCTTGTTGATAATAGGTATTGCGGGGTAGAGAGGTGCTATGGAAATGAGCAAGGCAGGTTGCTACAACACAGCCGGTACATACTGCAGTCCCATGTACCGCTAGTAGTGGGGTTCGATCTTGAAGTCAGTGGCATGAGAACTGATCAAGTAACAGAAGGCCTTACGAGGCTTGGATCTGACACTTTGGTCTAATATGTAGCCTTCTGGTGGCTAGAATACCACATTTCTATCCAAACCACTCATTATCTTGACTTGGAAATATATCGCTGTTCCTTCGCAGTCATTGGGTCAAAATCCTGGAATTCCTTCCCTAATGGTCAACCCACAGCACGTTAACTGCAGCATTTCAAAATGGCAGCTCATCTCCACCTTCTCAAGGGCGACTAGGGATGGGCAATAAATGCTGGCCTAGCCAGCGACACCCAGGTCCCAAGATTGAATTTTTTTAAAAATCACTCGGAATACAAAACTGTGGCTCCTTTCAGTTTTTTAAAGCTTATTTATTAGTGTCACAAGTCAGCTTACATTAACACTGCAATGAAGTTACTGTGAAAATCCCCTAGTCGCCACACTCCCCGCACCTGTTCAGGTACACTGAGGGAGAATTTAGCATGGCCAATCCACCTAACCAGCACGTCTTTCGGACTGTGGGAGGAAACCGGAGCACCCAGAGGAAACCCACGCAGACACGGGGAGAACGTGCAAACTCCGTACAGACAGTGGCCCAAACTGGGAATTGAACCCGGGTCCCTCGCGCTGTGAGGCAGCAGTGCTAAGCACTGCGCCACCGTTTCATGGCTACAATCAGGAATTCCTGGTTTAGGGACACCCTGTCTTGAACCCGGCATTTTCCTTGGGCGCGGTGGTTCGAAGTTTCATCTCTTGCAAGACTGTTGGGAAAATCCCAGAAAAAATGGATAACCAATGGATCTACACAGTTTCCAGGGGGCTCTGTGGTTCTGCTGTCAACCCATGGAGAGCATTACCATCAAACCTGAATCTCTCCTTATCCAGCACCCGCATATCTGGAAGGTATTTCTTCCAGCAGAATTCAGTAGAGAGCAATTAGCATCAAGGGTCCTAATTTTCCTCTCCCTACCCGGAGGAAAACTGAGGCCAGTTTTCTGGTATTATAATGATGAGGGAGGTGGCGTGGGACGAGAATTTCATAAATTGTGACCTAGACAGCTGAAGAAATGCTGCCAGTGGTGGACTGAAGGAAAAGCAGGGAGTCACAGTAGGTCAGAATGAGAGGAAAACAGAGCTCTGGGAGGCGAGCAGCATATGTCCCAGTCAGCGACCATAGATTTGGAGATTCTGCACAGGATCCAGTGTGCAATATCAGCCTTTGGGAAGCTGCTCAGATGAGCCTTCACTAACCATGACCTGTCAATGCGCACAAAGGTCTCAATCTACGAGGCAGTCGTCCTCCTGACACTCCTCTATGGTGGTGAAACCTGGGTGACATATCACCGGCACCTGAGAAAGCCCAAGACATACCATCAGTGCTGTGCGCAGATGGTTCTACACGTCATCTGGATGGATTACCATACGAACACGAGCGTCCTCCAGGAAGCTGCCATCCTGAGCATCAGGGTAACCATTCTCACGTGACAACCGCAGTGGATAGGCCATTGCATCAGTATGCCAAACACCTGCCTTCTGAAGTGAGCCCTCTACTCACAGTGCGCGGCTGGTCAAAAGTCACAGACCAGGTGAAACGTTTCAAAGCCTACTCGAGCAAGATTGGCTTTGACCTCAACAACCGGGAAGAGGATGCACTTGACCACCCAGGATGGCGACCCCTGCTTCAACGAGGTGCAGCTGGCTTTGAATCAGAGACGTTGACGAGGGTTGAAAGCACAAGAACAAGAAAAAAGCCCAGGAGTGCCTGGCCGTGGCCTGACCACCTGACTGGCAAATGGCTGACTGGCAATGTGGGATGTGGATTTTTTCCCCTCTCGTAATGTTGTTTCTTCCTTGATCTTTTACTTTCCCTTTTCCATCTCCGTAACCTTGTACTGACTTCCTCTAGATAGCCCCTCTTTCTTTCTCTCTCCCTTTCTTTTTTTCTCTCTACTCCAGGGCTCTGGCAAGTATCCTTCTCACTCTGAGGGAGCGCTATCAGTATTAGTACTGGAGGAGGATACAGAGGTAGGCTGGGACGAAGCCAGACAGGATTTGAGCAGAGGATGAGAATTTTAAATTTGAAGTTTTGTTGGACAAGTCTCACATAGAGCCAGATGGTCCCTATAGTGCAGAAGGAGGTGATTCAGTCCATTGAGTCTGCACCGACCACAATCCCACCCAGGCCCGATTCCCATAACTCTACATATTTACCCTGCTAATTCCCTGACACTAAGGGGCAATTTATTATAGCCAATCAACCTAACCTGTACGACTTTGGAGTGTGGGAGGAAGCTGGAGTATCCGGAGGAAACCCTTAATATACCCAAAAATATTCATAGAATGTTTACAGTACAGAAGGAGACCATTCGGCCCATCGAGTCTGTACCGATCACAATCCCACCCAGGCCCTATTCCCGTAACCACACGCATTTACCCTGCTAATCCCCTGGCACTAGGGTCAATTAAGCATGGCCAATCAACCTAACCCACACATCTTTGGACTGTGGGAGGAAACCGGAGCACCCAGAGGAAACCCACACAGACACGGGGAGAATGTGCAAACTCCACACAGACAGTGACCTGAGGCTGGAATTGAACCTGTGCCACCGTGTGTATGACAACCACAGGAATGTGGAAACTGGTTACAAATTGTTTTAAAGAAGATTGACATCGAATTGACTCTGTGATTAGTGACCATCAAATCCTGGAATCTAGCATGTTTGTTTATTTGTTTATTTATTAATGTCACAAGTAGGCTTTCATTAACACTGCAATGAAGTTGCTGTGAAAATCCCTTAGTCGCCATACTGCGACGCCTGTTCGGGTACACTGAGGGAGGATTTAGCTTGGCCAATGCACCTAACCAGCACATCTTTCAGACTGTGGGAGGAAACCGGAGCACCCAGAGGAAACCCACACAGACACGGGGAGAACGTGCAGACTCTGCACAGACAGTGACCCGAGGCCGGAATCAAACCCGGGTCCCTGGCACTGTGAAGCAGCAGTGCTAACCACTGTGCCACCGTGCCACCATTAATTGCCGAAGTGCATAGGATATCAAGGTGAATTTGCACCGCCCCCTCAATGACCTCTGTTGTTTAGAATAACCAGAGGAAATGAAAGGCAGACTCTAGTACTGTTCTCAACTTACACTTAGACTGTCAAAACTGGAGTCCCTGTAGGATGAAGCCGTCAGTTGGAGCCTTAAGGGGTGAGTTTTCTTTAAACAGACGGATGACCCTAAATAAATAGTTTGCACCACAGCGTTCGAGCTGGAGTTAAATCAACTCTGGAAGGAAACCAGCAACATAAAATGAGGCCGTGGAGATAACAACTCTGAGATTTACATAGCAGCAGAAAAGTTATGGATTTTCTTCTGACAAGTATCAGAAGGTCAGCTGATAAGATTTATGCAGCATTTAATAGGAGACTGAAATATGAGGTGAATGCATGGAAAGGTATGCAGGGGAGGACAAACTGACTGAGCAACGATTTGCTCCCAGGAAAAGAGGGCAAAGATTAGAGATGGCAACTGAGCAATGCACGAATCAGGTGATTCTGAGTTTGAGACTGAAAGTCAACAGGGTTTTTAAAATAATTACCGCAGGGTTGTCAGCACCGACTTGACTGCATTTGGCAAATAAAATATATTTAAATTAAGGTGATGCTCCTGAGATTAAGAGTGCTTCCGGGTTTCAATCTTTTGTAATCATCATTTCCTGTTGCTAGATTTTATCAGCCATGTTGATCTGTAATGCTGGCACAGTTATACTGAAGGAAGGTACCTCAAATTTCATTCAGTTACTCCTTCGCGGTAGACAGGACGATAAATGCTGTACTCTTGTACACAAGTGTGGGGTGATTTTGTGCCCGTGTTAACCGTGAGCGCAAATGGCGACGTGGACACAAAATCTCAGAGGAATCAGATTATGAAACTCTTACTGGTGAGAGTTCGGGATGGTTTTCAGCCCGTGTTAGCCAGCAACGAGAATCATCATGCGGGCACAAAATACGGCAAGAAGTGGGAAATGTGAAGGGCGTTTCTCCCAGCTCACTGTGCTGCTTTTGCAGTGGGCAGGGACACTCAAGCGGAGGCCGTTTCACGGGCTCCCCGCTGGGTGCCATGGCCTCCGGCAGCCGGGTTTCCAGTGACGTCAGCTCCGTGCCAGAAATCGCCACGGAGCTGCATAATTTATTTAAGTGTGCATTTGAATCGATTTTAAATGCAATTAGCGGGCTCGGGACTCAAGGTCTCTGGGCCCACTAGCCTCTGCTCCACACTTGCGGGGAGCCAGTAGCTCAACCCCGCTGGAGTAAAGGGGAGCAATCAATGCCCCCCAGAGTTTTGGGGGTAAGGGGGGGTGCCCCTGGGTATTGCTGCCTTGGCAGTGCCAGCCTGGCCCCCTGGCACTGCCCAATGGCCAAAGTGCCAATGCCTAGGGGGCACTGTCCACTGGGCATCAGACAGTGCCAAGGATGTGGTGCCTAATGGGGGCAGGGCCTAAAGGGGCGGGGCCTCTGGGGGAGATCGTGGAGGGGTCCCGCTGCCACTGTGCATTGGGATCATGAGCAGATGAAGGATGGCCAGCGATTGGGGCTGGGCAATGAGGTGGGGAGTTTGGGGGGAGTGGTTGGCCTGAAGAGGGGGCAGGGACTGCGCAGGGAGAGCCAGGGCTGCCGGTGGGGGTTGAACAGTTGGGGCTGCGGGAGGGGCAGTAGTGGCTGGATATCAAAGCGGGCTGGGGTGGAGGGGTGAGGCTGGCCCGGACATGTTCGCGGGGCCAGCGATCGGACCATGGGAGGCTTGGAGGGGAAGCGACGAGGGGTCGCAAGGCTGGCCAGCAATCAGGATGCCAGCAGTGCAGGGCCACTGTGCATGCACCAATCTCCACTTTGACAGATTGACGCATGTGCAGTGATCCACTCAGCCGGCCTCTCCTGCCCCATACAGTGATTTTTCACATGATTTACACAAGAGCATTCTGCAGTTCACAGAGTGTGGGTGATTCATTTTGAAATTCCCACTGAAAAAAACCAGCGGGAGTTACTTCTGTTTTTACGCGAATTCAGTTTTTTTGGAAGAGTCACACCCGGTATTCTTGCCGGTGAGATTGCGTTTTGCGATATTTCAGGCCCCTCGCTGGTGACGTAACGAGAATCCTGTCAAGAAAGTTCAGGAACCCCATTTAAACAGATTAGTGTCTGATGAGCGAGCCCTCCCGCAGAGACCCCCCCTCCCCCCTCCCCCCTCCCCTGCCGTCACTGAATATTCATCAGGCGTTGGTTTGATGTGAGGCCAATTCGATTTACAACAGCTGTATAAACCGAGAAACTGGCAACCTCACATCAGAAGAGGATATTGGAGGTGAGTGCTCAGGTAGCCAACACCCTCCAGGGTGTCAATGGCAGTGGGGGCACCAGAGAGGACTCAGGGGACCCAGATAAGTGTAACTTGGGGCTGGGGTCTGAGGGTGAGTGTGGGGGTGGATGGGGGATCATACTTAGCATCCCGGGGCGGGGGGGGGGGTTGCTTCTAGGTCTTAGCGGACTTTCATGGCTGTGAACCTCTAGGTTTAAAGAGGCCTGGTGGCCGGTTGCAGGTGGCGTTTTCTGTCCCCTTCTTGCTGGGCTTGTGGTGGTATCACCACTGAGGGAGTGCCCTTCCAGACTGGCAGCTGGAAAGTGGGTGGGCGCAGGTGAATGCATGAGGTCAACACAGGGGAGCGCAACTGGGAGGTCCTTGGCTGGGGTCCCATGAGATGCCAGGTTGCGTGGGCAGAGTGGGGAACTCTTACAAGGGGTGATTCCTAGCCTCATGAGGGTTGAGGACCCTCACACAGTGGGAGGGATGAGTGCAGTCAGAATGAACCCCCACACTGAGGCAGCACTGGCAAGCCAGAGGGCATGAGCTGTCTAGAGGTTCAAGGCCACTGGTTATGGAGGCCAGGCTGTCAAGGATTAGTGTCTGGTTGACAGGCTGTTCAAGTTGGAAAGTTGATTCAATCACAGTGGATGAGAGCTGGGGAAATGAGGGTGCCCTCTAAGGATGATGGTGACTGTAAATTGCACTCCTCACATGCATCAGGTGTGCCTCACTGACCACATGGGGAAGCCAGTTTCCTAATCAGCTCCCTGATCATCCTTAATGGGTCAATGGTGCCAAATTAGTCAGCATTGGAACGCATGAGTGTGCCATTGATTGGCATCCAATTGTAGACCCAAGCATTGAACATCAAGGCTGCTCACATCTACATAACAAAGAGGTAACGCAGGTGTGGCCCCGATGCAAGGTGCTGGAGAAGACTGCGTCTGTTCTGGGGGATGGGGGACCACGTGTGCCAGTTGATGCAAGAGTTGGCACCACATGAACTTGGAGGTCACCCATTACCCATGACCCTTAAAGTCACTGCCACGCTGAACTTCTACACCAGCGGCTCATTTCAGGGCTGCATGGATGACCTGTGCTGCATCTCCCAGTCTGCCACGTACAAGTGCATAAGGGAGGTATCATGAACCACACGGGTGATGTCCAGAAATTTACCGTCTCGCCCGCCACGGAATCAGAGCAGGTGAGGGGCGGAGAATGGGAATGTCTGTTGGCCTTGGGAGGGATTTTACAGTTTTGGGACGGGCGAGGCTGTGAAATCACACCCAGTATCTGCAAGGGTGTCTCAACTTGAAACACCAGTCCGTGGCGGTGTACACTTTGTTTACATTTTTAGTTACTCTGCTGCAACTCAGTCAACCTCTTTGAATTGAACACATGGGTCTTGTTCTCTGTGTCTGTCTCAGTCTCATTTCGCTTGCTAAAAATGGTCTCAGATAACCTGATCTCACTGGCCTCATCCTTGGCACTCAACTCCTCCCGCTTTTGTCTTCCCTTTTCAGCCTGGATTGTGTCACTACACAATGCAGAAATACCCCAGGATGGTCTATTGGTAACTTCTCTGTGGCTGGATTCTCCATTGGCTGTTTGACTACAATAGACCTCACTACTGTCTGCGATCCTGCTATATCATTCCCTAGAATGAATTGAATGCCTGCAATGGGCAAGGTTTCTACCATGCCTACCACTACTTCCCCTATCTTCAAGCTACACTTTAAGCTTATTTTTACTAAAGGGATTTCTCTCATTTCACTGTGAATGCTGCTGGCCAGAAGCTTTTTCTTCAATATTCCTCTTGGACAACATAATCTTGGTTCTACAACATTAGGGATTGATTCACGCCTGTATCTCAATAAGATTTTAGTATCTTATCCTATTCTATCCTGTCCACATGCAAACACTTTACCATTGCACACCATGGGCAGAATTTTCCCAAAACGTTTCTATGTGTCAGAACAGCATGAAAATAGGAGTCCTCCAGGTTGGTCTTTTGGGTGAGCTTGGCAATGCAATTTTCTGGCATTCTGGGAGTTTCGCGCCTGTAGGGGAGGCGGAACCTAAGTAAGCCTTCGGTGGCTTGGTGGCACAGTGGTTAGCACTGCTGCCTCACAGCGCTGGGGACCCAGGTTCGATTCTGGCCTCGGATCACTGTCTGTGTGGAGTTTGCAAGTTCTCCCCGTGTCTGCGTGGGTTTCCTCCAGGTGCTCCAGTTTCCTCCCACAGTCCAAAGATGTACAGGTTAGGTGGATTGGCCATGCTAAATTGTCCCTTGATGTCAGGGGGATCAGCGGGGTGAATGCGTGGGGTTACGGGAATAGGGCCTGGGTGGGATTGTTGTTGGTGCAGGCTCGATGGGCTGAATGGCCTCCTTCTATACTGTAGGGATTCTATAAAGCCGGTGAAGCCGGCTTCAAAGCGCTCGGGTGCCATTGCACAGAGTGCCCCGATCTGTCGGTGAATTGAGAGACCTCCTCCCACCCCACCTCCCTCCCTACGGACATCGGACTTGCCCCCCATCATTGGTGGCATTGTCACCCACCTCCCCCCACACCAACGGGGATCACTGGAATTGGGGCATAGGACCCTCCCAATGAGTCTCCTGGCAGACCCCCTCCATGACCCACACCTGCACGACCTCCGCCCTTGCAGAGCTCCCACAGCAGTCTCCACCTCTCTCCTCGCCTATTTGTCCCTCTTCATTCTACCCGCATGTGCACTTCACGATAGCTGGTTGTACAGTTCGGACCTTGTTTTCCCATTCTTTCAGACTCACCAATCAGAGTCTGATTTCACTCTGCATTGCCTGCTGATAGGCTAAGTCTATTAGCAAATGCAGAGTTATCAGGCTCTGATTGGATGCCCAGTGCACCTCTGCTGGGACGACCATACCTAGGGGCATGTCATCGGCAAGCGGCTCAGCTGAGTCCTGGGCTCCGGCATCCCTGCAAGCGCTGGATCCCTGCAACATTCCTTCCTCCACCTGCTGCGAATCTTCAGCTGTGAGACACTCACCAGCGAGTGACTCGGAAGCCTGTCTATTCAGTGAGCCCATCCGAGTGTGAGTGTCTGGGCTGGTGTCGGGTGTGGTTTGACAGCTGTGACGCTTCCTCGATGCAGGTCTCCGAGATGTCTCCTTCAGAGTTGCCCAGGTCTGTGGTCCCAGGGTGCATGTGGATGGTTCAGGCTGGCTGACCTCCAAGGGAAGTGAGATGGCATGAGTACATCACAGAGGCAGATTGATGGGAGAAAGTTAACTCACGTGTGGCTTGCGCCATGGCTGCATGTGTTAAGTGTTCTCACTTTTGTCTGGTGCCCCCACCTCACCCTCTGCATGGGTGTGGTCCTGCTCCTAGACTGCCAGCTCAAGGGCTCTATCCTCCTCAAAGGGCATTAAGCAGCTCGGCTTGGGCATGACTCCAGCAGGTTGTGCCCACGCACACCAGCTGTGCTTGAGTTTGTCTTGCAATGAACCAATGGGGAGAGTGTAGGCGGAAGTCCTGCCAGGTCAGGTGGTGTTGAAGGCTGGCATGTGTGAGAGGTGAGTGGGAGCAGGGATGTGAGGAGCAGATTATCCACTGCGGGAGGAGCATGGTGAGTTGGGGTGGAGGGCACCATGACAAATGTTGGGGCCCCATGAGGTGGCTGGGAGAGAGATCACCATGACGGTGTAAAGGGAGTGTAGCAGGAGACTGCAGGAGGCAGACTTACCTTGGCTGCATGAAGAAGGTCATTCATCTTCATCCAGCACTGTAGTCCTGTCCGGTTATGGAGGGAGCTGTCACTCACTATCGCAGTCACTGCTGCGCAGGCGGGGGTGGTGTCTTTGTTTGCTGGATGTTTGGCCAATTGCGGATACAAGATGTCTCACCTGAGTTCAATACCATCCAGGAGTTTGGTGGGGGCTTCCCTCCGAAAACTTTGGTGCTGTCTTCCTAGCAGCCACCACTCAACTGGAATTGGAACAAGTGCTGGGGAGCTGTTTGAAAGGAGCACCTCACTGATTCCAGGGAGTAAGTTTTCCCGGGGTGAGTGAATCAGAGGCAAGCCATGAGTGCAGCACGAATCATGTAGAAGAAAAACTTTAAAATGCTGAATATATGGCCGGTTTTCTGGTTAGTGCCCCGGTTTCCTCACTGGGACTGACATTTTCAAATAATATTGGAAAATCCCTGTGGTGAACCATCGTTGGTTACCACTGGGGGTTGTTCTTATGTTACTGTTGGGTTAGGGTGTTGTCACTGTGGGGGTTGTATAATGTTGTTGGGTTAGGGTGTTTACCTGTTGTAAATGTTATTATGGCACATCCCGGTGGGGCCCCGCCTCCGGAGGAGAGGTATAAGACCCTCTGCTCCGGCAGGACCCCTTCAGTCTGAACTGGTGTACTCGTGTTAGTTAGTTCCATTGTTTGACAATAAAAGCCTTCAATACTGAAGCCTTGTTCCACGTGCTTGATTGTCGCGCATCAATTTTATTGTCAAACAGAAAACTCTCAGCAGTAAAAAGAGAGTATGGAACAGATCTTGAAACCAGATCGTCTGGCATTGGACCCACGTGCGGTCGGTGCCGCTAACACCTTCGACCACTGCTGGAAGTGTTTCGAAGACTACCTGGCAGCCTCTGTAGCTATTACTACAGACAGCGACAAACTCCAAGTCCTCCACGCAAGGGTAAGCGACACGATTTATCTCGCGATTCGTGCGGCCACCACTTACCCGAGGGCCGTCGAGCTCTTGAAGAAACGATACACGAAACCACCCAACGAGATACACGCTCGTTACCTCCTCGCTACACGACGTCGGCAGTCGGGCGAAACCATGGAGGACTACGCCAATGAGCTCCTGCAGCTTGCCAGGGGTTGCGATTGTAAAGATGTATCAGCCGAACAATACATGTACGACCTCGCCCGAGACGCGTTCGTAGCAGGGGTAGGGTCCTCGTACATCCGGCTTAAGTTACTGGAAAAAGGGAACCTCGACTTGACCCAAGCGATGGAGATGGCTGAGATGCTGGAAGCGGCGTCGAAAAGCTTGGCGCTGTACCCCGAGGACCACGTGGAGACAACGTGGCAAGAGCAAGCTCAAATCCCTCCTCGCCCCGCGGGCTCGCGCTCCCATATCGATCCGACGACGGCGGCAGCTCCAGGCGGCCAGCGATGCTATTTTTGCGGTGGGGCCAAGCATCCACGGCAACAGTGTCCGGCAAAAACGGCAATCTGCAGCCAGTGCGGTAAAAAAGGCCACTACGGTAAAGTTTGCAGGTCGAAGTCCAAAAACGGCAGTGCAGCTTGTAACCCTCCAGAGCGGAGACAATCTCCTTCGGCGTCGCAGTACCCACGAGGTCCGACCACGTGCGAATCCAGGACGGCGCCATCGTGGCTGACGGAGGAGGAGGAAGACCACCAGGAGTCGCTACGTTTGGCGCCCTCGCCCACGTGCGATTCATGGGGGCGGCCATCATGGTCCACGACGACTAGGAGCGACCAGCAGGGGTCCTCAGCATCAACATCGGCGGCATGCAGTGACGCCCAGGGGCCAACGGTGGCGTCGATCTCCCTGGACCAGACTAAGCACCACAGGCTTGAGAATTCAATGATGGATATCAAGGTAAATGGTCGTACTGTGAATTGTCTGTTTGACAGTGGGAGCACCGAGAGTTTCATACACCCTGACACTGCTAAAAGATGTGGACTCCGGGTTCTACCTGCCAAGCAGACAATTTCCATGGCATCACGGTCCCGGTCTGTACCGATCCAAGGACGATGTATGGTAACTCTAGAGGTACAGGGCACAATTTACGAGCAATACAGGCTCCTTGTGTTACCTCACCTTTGTGCGCCAATTCTCCTCGGACTAAATTTTATGGTCCACATGAAGAGTGTGATCCTACAGTACGGTGGGCCACTCCCTTCACTGGCAGTAGGGAATCAGCTGCAGCCTCCAAATTGCCCAAAGCGCCCCGCATGCAATCTTTCCACTCTGAAAATCACTACACCATCCTTATTTAAGAATCTGGTACCAGGCTGCAAGCCCATCGCTACTAAGAATAGGCGTTACAGCGCTGAAGACCGGATCTTTATTAGATCTGAGGTTCAGCGGCTCCTCAAGGAAGGGATCATACAGGCCAGTGCTAGTCCGTGGAGAGCGCAGGTCGTGGTAGTCAAAAGCGGGAACAAACCTCGGATGGTCATCGACTACAGTCAGACCATTAACCGTTATACGCAGCTGGATGCGTATCCTCTCCCGCGCATTTCTGATATGGTCAATCAGATTGCGCAGTACCGAGTGTTCTCTACCATAGACCTTAAGTCCGCCTACCATCAACTCCCCATCCGCCCAGAGAACCGACAATATACGGCTTTTGAGGCGGATGGTCGTCTATACCATTTCCTCAGGGTTCCATTTGGTGTCACCAATGGGGTCTCGGTCTTCCAGCGTGCTATGGACCGAATGGTGGACCAGAACGGGTTGCGGGCTACCTTCCCGTACCTGGATAACGTCACCATCTGCGGCCATGACCAGCAGGACCATGACACGAATCTCCAACACTTTCTGCGCACTGCATCTCGCCTGAATCTGACCTATAACAGGGAGAAGTGCGTATTCCGTACGCGCAGGTTAGCCATCCTTGGATACGTGGTGGAAAACGGGGTCATTGGCCCTGATCCAGACCGTATGCGCCCCCTTACTGAACTTCCCTTGCCCGCTAGCATGAAAGCACTGAGGAGATGCCTCGGGTTCTTTTCGTACTATGCGCAGTGGGTCCCCAACTACGCGGACAAAGCTCGTCCGCTCATCAAGTCCACGACCTTCCCACTCACGCCGGAGGCCCAATTGGCCTTCAAGGCTTTGAAAAGCGACATTTCGAAAGCCACGATGCACGCGGTGGATGAATCCATCCCTTTCCAGGTGGAGAGTGATGCATCTGATTTCGCCCTAGCCGCCACACTAAACCAGGCAGGCAGGCCCGTCGCGTTCTTTTCCCGCACCCTTCAAGGCCCCGAAATTCGGCACTCAGCGGTGGAGAAGGAGGCTCAGGCCATTGTGGAGGCAGTCAGACACTGGCGCCATTACCTGGCGGGGAAGCGGTTCACTCTGATCACGGATCAACGATCCGTGGCGTTTATGTTCAGTAACACGCAGAGGGGCAAGATCAAGAACGATAAGATCTTGCGGTGGAGAATTGAGCTCTCCACCTATAATTACGATATTATGTATCGTCCAGGGAAGCTCAATGAGCCCTCGGATGCCCTCTCGCGCGGAACATGCGCCATCATGCAGGAGGACCGCTTGAAGGCCCTCCACAATGACCTGTGTCATCCTGGAGTCACCCGACTCTACCACTTCGTCAAAGCCCGCAACCTGCCCTACTCGGTGGAGGATGTCAGGTCAGTGACGAGAAGCTGTCGGATTTGCGCAGAATGCAAACCGCACTTTTATCGACCAGACCGGGCACAATTGGTCAAGGCCACTCGCCCTTTCGAGAGGCTGAGTGTGGATTTTAAGGGCCCCCTTCCCTCAACGGACCGGAACGTCTATTTCCTCAACATAATAGATGAGTACTCCCGGTTCCCGTTTGTTGTCCCCTGTGCGGACACGTCGACTGCCACCGTCATCAAGGCATTCAGTGAGCTTTTTACCCTGTTCGGGTACCCCTGCTACATTCATAGCGACAGGGGCTCGTCGTTCATGAGCAACGACTTGAGGCAATTCCTGCTCTCATTCGGGATTGCCTCTAGTAGAACCACGAGCTACAACCCTAGGGGTAACGGACAGGTGGAAAGGGAGAATGCTACAGTCTGGAAGGCTGTCCTACTGGCACTGAAATCCAGGGGCCTTCCAGTCTCCCGTTGGCAGGAGGTCCTTCCAAATGCGCTCCATTCTATCCGCTCCCTCCTGTGTACGGCAACCAATGCTACTCCCCACGAGAGGATATTCTCATTCCCTCGGAAGTCGTCCTCGGGGATCTCATCACCAGCCTGGTTGACGTACCCAGGACCCGTCCTTCTGCGGCGACATGTGAGGGCTCGCAGGTCCGACCCCTTGGTCGAACCGGTCCAACTCCTCCACGCCAACCCTCAGTATGCCTATGTGGCATATCCTGACGGGCGAGAGGACACTGTCTCCATTCGAGACCTGGCGCCCGCAGGGGACGTAGCAATTCCGGTCGCTCCCATACCCCCTGTCACGAATCCCCTACTACTTATTTCTTCCCCAGACGTGGCGCGGTCAGCACCGGGACCAGTGCATAACAGTTATACTCCCATGTACAGCTTGCCTGAGACTCGGAGATCGGCGCCACCACCGAAGGTTCCAGGATCCCCTGCACCATCGCCTCACCAGGGCCAACCGGCCCGGGAGTCCTTGAGGGGACAGCCGGATGCTGTTTTGGAGAGAACGCCACCGCAAGCACCTGCTCCGGTTTCGCAACCGGTGTTGAGGAGATCACAGCGACGGTGCGGTCCTCCAGACCGTCTGGACTTGTGAATTTTGTACATATGACCTGTTTTTTGCACCTTGCCGGCCTTTGTTTTTAAAGGAGGGGTGAATGTGGTGAACCATCGTTGGTTACCACTGGGGGTTGTTCTTATGTTACTGTTGGGTTAGGGTGTTGTCACTGTGGGGGTTGTACAATGTTGTTGGGTTAGGGTGTTTACCTGTTGTAAATGTTATTATGGCACATCCCGGTGGGGCCCCGCCTCCGGAGGAGAGGTATAAGACCCTCTGCTCCGGCAGGACCCCTTCAGTCTGAACTGGTGTACTCGTGTTAGTTAGTTCCATTGTTTGACAATAAAAGCCTTCAATACTGAAGCCTTGTTCCACGTGCTTGATTGTCGGGCATCAATCCCACTTACAAATTCTGATATTCTCTACCCCTCATTGGTGATGCCACAAGGTTCCCATCCAGAGGAAGCTCATTTCAATACATCTTAATAAATTGCAAAATAATTAAAGGGCTTCTCGCCATCTGTTCCCCCCACAGCTGGAATTTTCCCCTTTGTGCACAGAGTGCTGGCTGAGGTAAGAAAACCAGCGTGCAGCTCTCCAGGTGCACAGCCGAGTTTCCTCTCCAGATATTATGGCACTCTGTGCACAAAAAGTCTGGGACATGGTTTTCTCCGTCACTCTGGCACGGCAGGGCCTGATAGAGCTGGCAACGCCAGCTCCACAGAGATTGGAGCGCCATTCCTAAAGGGCGTCCTGACCTGAGTGAGAAAATACTCCCCCCTTCCCCCCCCCCTACACCCCATGGATATAGGGACTCCTCCCACACAAGGAGGGAGCCGCTCTCCCCCAACACATAAGAGGAAATACCACCCCTCCCAATAGAGCTCCTCAGAGGGCTTGCCAATGCCAAGGTGCCAGGGAGCAATGCTATGGCACTACCCCAGCCTGTCACTTTCTCCCGTGGGCTATATTTATCTGTGTGCCCCGGCGGGTTTCCCCCGACTGCTTTAGGTTTTTATAAAGCAATTATACACCTTGCCGATGTCTCATCACTTCAGCAAGGGCGGAGTTCTCTATGTGGGTGGAATATATTGAGGGAGAGAGGAGCTATTAGAGTGGCAGTAAACCCGGCATATGTCAGGAGCAAATTTCCACTGCCACTTGCTGGTGATGGTCAGAGAGAGCACTGCCCAGAATCTTCCACATATCTTGGTCTCTTTATGGGTCTGAAATTCTCCTTTATTAAGATCTTCACACCTAAACATGTCATCAACTCAGGAAGGCCAAATTTACATTGGTATACTTGGTAATTTACTGTCTCTGGAAGTTGTGGTTCTTTGGGAAGGTGTGTGAGATGTTACTTGCAGGCTCTTTCATTTACTTTTGCTGGGTTCAGTTCCTGGCATTTTTTGCACCTAATTTCTACATTTTGTTTGCACTGAAAGGAATTCTGGTCTCAATTCAAACATCCCTCTGCTGGGAGTACGGGCTAGAATTCCGATAGGTTTCACAAAGCTTAAAGTTAAGGATGAGCTGCAGAGGAATGATCAGGTGGTGATCTGTCAACACCTACGGTAATGTTGTATAGATCCACTGTTATCCAAGTATGACAATCCACAGATGTTGCCACAGCTACTTGGATATGTCAAGGAGCTATTCCTTTGATAGCAATACTTCACAACGGAGGACTTTCTGCAGGCCGGGGATGGTGCCCGTGATGTATCATCTTCTTGTACAAACAGAAAAGTAGTCTTGAGATGCTGGGAATTGAAGGATCCCATGCACAGTACCTGACTTGTGCACAAGCTGCATACCAACCCAGGTGTCAGTAAGAGACCACACATAATGGAACCAGCTTTTTTACACTGACATGAGGAGTGATGTGCTGGGAAGGTATATGACTGACAAGGCTTTCAATTGTACATTGCATTTTGACGGTGTGCCTACTGAGGTACAGATACTGATGAGAAGCGACAGAAGTTTTGTTGGGAGCGTTTTGCATGGTTCGGCTGCAAAATGTGGAACTGTTTGACATCGCTCCGGTTTCCTCCCACAGTCTGAAAGGCATGCTGGTTAGGTGCATTGGCCATGCTAAATTCTCCCTCAGTGTACACGAACAGGCGCCGGAGTGTGGCAATTAGGGGATTTTCACAGTAACTTCTCTGCAGTGTAAATGTAAGCCTACTTGTGACACTAATAAATAAACTTCAAACAATACTTTTGTACATTAAGATAATGGGTCACGTTCAGAAAGCTAGTACAATTGTCAGGTTATTATACCTTGCCAAACTCTTTGTAGTTAGACCTGTCTTGTTCCGCATCTGTTCCCAGATTCTGCAGAAAGGATGCCTAGTGTTGAATCGAGCCACTGCTTATAGCCTCCTGAAAGGGTGCCCTGAAGCAACAAGCAATGCAGCCATTTTTTTCAGTCACCTCATGGAGATACCAACTCCATTTTACCAGCCAGCAGCGTGGTACTGTTTCTTTTTGTTTGCCAGTTTCTTTAGCTGGTATATTCCATCCTTCTCTTTTCACCAAAGACTCAGTACAGACCTACAGACACTTCATATGTAATAGTCTCTGCGATATCGCTATTCATTGATCACAGCTGGAGGTGCCTGTGTGTGGATAATGACGTTTGCATTTGTATGCGATGCCTATTACAGTCAAATACCTTGCTGCTGCTCTTCAAAAAGAAAATTAATGTAAAGTAAGTTGAGCTGTTTCAATGTTAAAGTTTATTTATCAGCATCCAAAGTAGGCTTACATTGACACTGCAATGAAGTTACTGTGAAAATCCCCTCGTCACCACACTGTTTGGGTACACTGAGGGTGAATTTAGCCTGGCCAATGCGCCTAACCAGCACGTCTTTCGGACTGTGGGAGGAAACCAAAGCACCCAGAGGAAACCCACGCAGACACGGGGAGAATCTGCAAACTCCACACAGACAGTGACCCAAACCGGGAATCAAACCCAGGCCCCTGGCGCTGTGAGGCAGCAGTGCTAACCCACTGTGCCACCGTGAATGTGAAAGGCTCTTACAAGTATCAGTATTTATTAGTAATGTTCACATGTCTTTACTCCTCTGGTCCCTGAGCTCCCCCAACTGTTATGCTGTCACAGCTCTGCGTTCATTTTTCATCTTTGTGAAGCAGCTTAGAACATTTGCCAAGTTAGAGATGTTTTCATGAAGGAAAATTGATGCCATAACAAGGGCATCGGTTTGAGACAGGTTGCCAGCCTGCCTGTCCACTCATCAGCAGAGATGTGACCCCAGATGTATCTATAGCAAGGTGCAGACACACTGAAATGCTACTTTTAAAAAAAGCCAAGCCAGTCATTTTGATGGATCAGGATTAATACTAATTCTTGTACTGAGTGCAAGCAGGGTGCGATCTGACGCCTGGCAATAGTCTTAGCCGACATGGCAGTGTCTCCATTAGGGTGGCTTGCTGGTTCTCTTTGAAAGCAGAAGAAATAAAACTAGGTAAGCTCAGAAATGTTTGATGATTCATTTGTCAACACCTTCGGGGAACATATCACCACGGGAATTATCTCATGTACAAATACACACAATGGCCGGAAATTTCTGTTCACACCACGCTGCTGCTGCAAGCGAGAATGGATAATTGCCACTCAGCCAAATCTCTATTCACTGCAGTGGGACTGGAAAATCCCAGCCGCGGGCGAGAATTCCGGTCCAATGCCAATTTCCTCCTTTAGGTACACAGAAAGCATCTTACACATTGCTGCACAGAAACTCACATTTGTCAGTGGAATACAACAGGAAGATGAACATCTACAAAGGTCTTGCTTTCCCCTCTGCCTGTTCTGCCCATTAACATGCTTAAACTTCATATCACTCTGCACGCCGTTAGGTAAGTGCACAGAAACTGAAACCAGATATTTTAACAAGAGCTCATTGCAGTTCATAAAGATAAAGAGACTGAAAGTGTCTTTGGTTTTACTAAATGATCGGGGGTCAGGAAAAATGGTGAGCTACAGAAAGGGCATGCCAGCAAACCATAAGGCACTGGCAATTTTACATTTTTCTTATAGGTTAAGTTGTAGGTAGAATGAATGTCTTAAAAACAATGGGATGGATTTTTTTGGGAAGATCCATTCTGTTTCGGTCCTGGGCCAGAACCCCAAGGTATGTTATGAAGCTAGACCAGACCCCAACAGTTTTTTTAATTTTGGCATTTAATGTGAGAAAGGAAGCTTTGCTCTAGGAGTAATTCCACTGATAAAGTGAGGATCTTTTATCAAAACAAGTTTTATTCATAACACGATTTAAGTATAACTCTAACAAAATGAAACAGCTTCACTCCTAATAGTTGAACAATATTTAAAAACATGAAAAGAATAACTCCAATTTCTAAGTTATCTCTATTTCTGTTCCAAATAAGCAACATTCTTCTTCCAGACTTAAACCACTTTAAGTATAATTAACAATCACAAATATACTTGCTATAAGGAGTGTAGACAGCCTTGGAGTTTTTGGAGAGCTACAGAGTTTTCAGACGCCTGCAAAATATTCTCTTCAAACTTCAACCAGATCAGCTAAACTCCAGCTCCTTTCTGCAAAAACTGTTTCTTTCCCCGCTACAGATCCAGGACTGCACATAAACCACAACATCTCATGACCCTGTCAATCACTCTAATCTGAAATCCCAGGGGAACTTGAGTAAATAAAAGTCCATTAACTCTACTTAACATATCCACTTGCAAGGCTGAAATGAGTAATTCTTCTGCTCTCCCAGCATCTGAGCTGCACCCCTTCCAAACGTACTGTCTACCAGCAGATAAAAGCTGAACTTTAAAACATTCTCCTGAAACATAAAAAGCACACTATAAATATACATCATTTGCACAATTTCAGCGCAGCTCAGACATTTGCCACTGTTAATCGTCAGGATGCAAAGGAGATTCTGACATGCAGTGTCAACCTCAATGTCACCAAAATGAAGGAGATTGTCATCGACTTCAGGAAGCGTAAAAGAGAATATGCCCCTGTCATCAAGGGGGAGAAGTAGAAATGGTTGAGAGCTTCAAGTTTTTAGGTGTCCAGATCACCAACAACCTGTCCTGGTCCCCCCATGCCAACACTATAGTTAAGAAAGCCCACCGACACCTTTACTTTTTCAGAAGACTAAGGAAATCTGGCATATCAGCTACGGCTCTCACCAGCTTTTACAGATGCAGCATAGAAAGCATTCTTTCTGGTTGGATCACAGTTTGGTATGGCTCCTGCTCTGCCCAAGACCGCAAGAAACTACAAAAGGTCGTGAATGTAGCCCAAACCATCACGCAAACCATTGACGTCCATTGACTCTGTCTACATTTCCCGCTGCCTCGGCAAAGCAGCCAGCATAATTAAGGCACCCACACACCCCGAACATTCTCTCTTCCACCTTCTTCCTGTCGGGAAAAAGATACAAAAGTCTGAGATCACGTACCAACTGACTGAAGAACAGCTTCTTCCTTGCTGCCATTAGACTTTTGAATGGACTTACCTTGTATTAAGTTGATCTTTCTCTACATCCTAGTTATGACTGTAACACTACATTCTGCACTCTCTCGTTTCCTTCTCTAAGCTTTGTCTGTATAGCGTGCAAGAAACAATACTTTTCACTATATACTAATACATGTGACAATAATAAATCAAATCAAATCAAAAAAATCAAAGACTCATTACCTGCGTGTGAGCCTCAAACTTCCGATAGTCAGAGATATGCCGCCTGCATCCTCCCTGGATGCCTCCAGCACTGACCCTGCTACAGCCGGAGACTTGGGCTTGATGCCCAAGACATTGCCCAGAAATTTACCATTCTTACATGTGAACATAAGAAACAGAAGCGGGAGTAGGCCATTCAGCCCTTCAAACCTTTCAATTAAATCATGGCTGATCTTCTATTTCAAAGTTGTTTTTCTGCACTATCAATCTGAATCTTGACATACTCCATGACTGAGCCTCTACAGCATCAGGGGCAGAGATGTCCAAATATGCACCACCTTCTGAGAGAAGAAATTCCTCCTCATCTCAGTCCTAAATGGCCTGCTCCATATTCTGTGACTGTGTCCCAGGGTTCTCGAACCTTCCCAGCCAGGTGAAACATCCTTCCTGCATTTACCCTGCTGAACTCGATAAGAATTTTGTATATTTGAATGAGATCACCTCTCATGCTTCTAAACTCCAGAGAATAAAGGCCCTGTCTATTTAATCTTTTCTCCTGGGACAAACCCTCTATCCCAGGAATAATTTTGGTGAACCTTTATTGTACACCCTCTATGGCAAGCAAATCTTTCCTTAGGTAAGGGGAGCAAAACTGCACACAATACTTCAGGGTCTATATCATTGCAGTAAGCTATCTACTCCTATATTCAATTCCTCTTGTAATGAAGGCCAAAATACAATTTGTCTTATTAATCGCTTGCTGTATCTGCATGTTACCTTTCAATGACTCATGACCAAGGACACCCAAATCCCTTTAACATTCAACACTTCCCAGTCTCTCACCATTTAAGAATGTCTCTGTATTTGTGTTTTTCCTACATACCAAAGTGGATAATTTCACATTTCTCCACATTGTATTCCATCCGCCAATTATCTGCCCACATGTTTAGCCTCTCCAAATCCCTTTGAAGCTTCTTTGCATCTTCCTCACATCTCACATTTCCACCTATTTTGCGCGAATCTGCAAACTTGGAAATATTACATTTAATTCCTATATCTAAATCATTGATATAAACTGCGAATAGCTGGGGCCCAATTAAGTACTGGTCCTTGTGGTACCCTACTAGTCACAGCTTGTCAACCTGAAAATAACGCATTAATTTCCTACTGTCCGTTTTTGTTCATTAAACTGTTCTCTATCGGTGCCGATGTATTCCCCTCAATCTTATGTGCTCTAATTTTGTTTACTAACCGCTTGTGTAGGATCTTATCAAAAGCTTTCTGAAAATCTAAATATATCACATTCACTGCTCCTCCCTTATCTATTCTGCGCGTTACATGCTCCTCCTCCTCTTCCAACTCGCACATGACTTTGAAATATATCACATTTCTGCACATTCCCTCCCCGTCTGTGTGGGTTTCCTCTGGGTGCTCCAGTTTCCTCCCACAGTCCAAAAGACGTGCCGGTTAGGTGAATTGGCCATGCTAAATTCTCCCTCAATGTACCTGAACATTGTGGTGGAGTGTGGCGAGTAGAGGATTTTGGGGTGGCGCGGTGGCACAGTTGTTAGCACCACTGTCTCACAGCACCAGGGACCCGGGTTCGATTCCAGCCTTGAGTGACTGTCTTTGTGGAGTTTGCACATTTTCACCACATCTGTGTGGGTTTCTTCTGGGTGCTCTGATTTCCTCCCACACTCCAAAGGTGTGTGTGTTAGGTGGATTGGCCATGCTGAATTGCCCCTTAGTGTCCCAAGATGTGTGGGTTAGGTGGATTAGCTGTGGTAAATGTGTGGGGTTACAGGGATAGGGTGGGGAAGTGGGCCTGGGTGTGATACTCTGTCACTGAGTCAGTGCAGACTCAATGGGCTGAATGGTTTCTGCTGCACTGGAGGGATTCAGTGATTCCTTCATCCTGGATCAAAATCCTGGAATTCCCTCTCCAACAGCACTGTGGGTATATGTTCACAACATGGATTGCAGCAATTCAACATGGCGGCTCACCTATACCTTCTCAAGGGCAATTAGAGATAGGCAAGAATACTGGGGGCGTTCGTGTAAAACTGGAATAAATCCAGCTGGTTTTTTCAGCGGGATTTTCAAAATGAATCCCCCACACTCTATGCGCTAGAGTTAATCGTGTGAAAAATCAATGGGTGGGGCCCATTCCTGCTGGAGAGACCAGCAGCATAGCGCTAAGCGGGCCCCTGCACATGTGCCGATCTGTCAGAGTGGAGATCGGCACTTGCGCAGTAGCCCTGCACTGCCGGCTCCCGATCGCTGGCCAGCTTGATCGGAGGCCAGCCCCAGGACCCCTCATTGCTGACTCTCTGACTCCCCCACAGCCTGATCCCTGGCCCCCTGAACATGTCCAGCCAGCCTCAACCCCCGTCGCCCCGATCTCCCGATCCCTTCCCCTGCCAGAGGGGGCAGCTCTACCTCCCCCCACTCCCGCCCCCTGCAGTTCTGACACTCTCGGCAGTCTGTCACCCCCTTACCCCCCTAGTCCTGATTGCTAGCCTCCTTCCCTCTGTCACTCAGCCCGAGCGCAGAGTGGCAGTGGACCCCTATTGATCTTCCGCCCAAAACCCTGCCTCCATTAGGCCCAACCCACATTAGGGCCCCACCCATTTGGCACTGCCCAATGCCCGGTTGGCAGTGCCAAGATGTCCCCTGGGCATTGGCACTTTGCCACTTGGGCAATGCCAGGGGGCCAGGCTGGCACTGTCAAGCTGGCAATGCCCATGGGGCAGCCCCCCACTTACCCGCAACCCTCTGGAGGGGCCTCTTTGGCCCACCTTCGCTCCAGTGGGGTTGGATCACTAGTTCCTCTCAAGTGGGGAGCTATTGTAAACCCCGCTGGAGTGAAACACTCTTGGCGGGGGAGGGAGACTCCAGCAAGCCCTGAGACTTCAGTCTCAGGCCCACTAATGATATGTAAAATACATTAAAATGAGGATTTGCATAAATTATGCAGCTCTGCACCAATTTCTGGAAATGAGGCTGCCGGAGACTTGCAGAGGCCGTGACGCCCAGCAGGGAGCCTGTGAAACAGCCTCCACTTGAGTCTCCTGGCCCGCTGCGTGACAAAAGCAGCACAGCGGCTGGGAGAATCGCCCCCACTGTCTTTGCCAGATGTGTTCACATCCTGTGAATAAATTTTAAAAATTATATAAATACAATCATAGGAACTAAAACACAGTTACATTTTAAATATGCTTTGGCTGTCAGGTAATTTGGAGTTGTGGTAAAAAATCAACTCCCACAGTTTTTTATTAGTGTGTGCTTCGCCAACACATCGGGCCTGGTTTTACCATTTTCATTCTAAGTGCTGAATCTGGGCGTAATGCAGATCCGATTTAGAAACCTGCTTTCCGGCGCCCCCATACGCACTCAGCCATCTCCAGTCCCATTCGCGCTGTGGGCGGGGCTTAGCGTGGCCGAAACGATCGGAGCTCTGAACTGCGCATGCGCAGTTTGAAAAAAATTTGAAAAAGCGCGCCCGTGTCATATCGCTCCCGGGCCGCAGAAAGCGGAGAAAGCAGCCCGGGAGCGAAAGTCGGGAGCGAGGGTGCACACACACATCACTGTCCCCCTTATCCACCCCCCCGCCCACTACCCACACACATCACTGTCCCCCTTATCCACTCCCCCCACTACCCACACACTTCACTGACCCCTTTATCCAACCCCCCCACTAACCACACACATCGCTGTCCCCCTTATCCACCTCCCCAGTACCCACACACATCACTGTCCCCCTTATCCACCCCCCCACTACCCACACACATCACTGTCCCCCTTATCCACGCCCCCACTACCGACACACATCACTGTCCCCCTTATCCACCCCCCCACTACCCAGACCGATCGCCACCCCTGCCCCCCTCCCCTCCCCACCGATCACCCGCAGAGTGACAGCGGACCCCCCTGCCCCCCCACCAGAGATCCATCTGCACCCCCCCCCACCAGAGATCCATCTGCCCCCCCACCAGAGATCCATCTGCCCCCCCCCCCAACAGTGAGTGATTGGGCCTCCCCCCCACCGAGATACATCTTACCCACCTCCCTCCTCCACCACCCCCCCGCATACCCCAAGACAATGATCTGGCCTCACTTGCCCCCCAACCAGAGAATGGTCTGGCCTCACCAACCCCCCCACTCCACCATGCAACGATCTGGCCTCACTCCCCCCCCTCTCCCGACAATGAACTGGCCTCACTCCCCCTCCCCTCTGGAGGAACATCTGACCCGCCTCCTCCTTCCCCCCCCCAACCAGACAACGATCTGGCCTCACTCCCCTCCTCCCCCCCAACCAGAGAATGATCTGACCCGCCTCCCTCCTCCCCCCCCCCACTGCTGATCTGAGTCAGAGAGCCATTGGAAGCTCTGAACTCGCTCTTCAGTAGCTGGAGCGTCCATTTCAGACTTTTCCAGGTCCATTACAGCAAATGCATTTAAATCGTCGTTGCGCCCTTTTGGGCGCGAATCGAATCGCCGCCATTCCCGGGTTTCGGTAAAGTGGCAGTCTGCGTGGACGTGGGTGCAGATCGCGTTAATGGCCTCTCACCTGACTTTACCACGTTTTCGCGCCCGTTTCTGGGCGCGAGGCGATGGTAAAATAGGGCCCATCGTGTGTATCGCACTAAGTTATGAGGTAAGTTCATTATGCCAAACCTCAATAAAAACACACTCCAAAATATAAAAAGACTCATGATGTGACTCTTGGGAATCCCAGGGTAGATATTAGCTGCACTACTTTTAAATCTCCTCACTCAGGAGAATAGATTTGGTACTCCAGCTGTTTAGGCTGAATTTTAACCAAGGTCTGGATGGAAACTTTTCAGCCTGGAGACCAGTTGCCAGCGGTGTACCACAGGGATCAGTGTTGGGTTCTCTGCTATTTGTGATTTTTATCAATGACTTGGAGGAGGGGGTTGAAGGGTGGGTCAGTAAATTTGCTGATGACACCAAGATTGGTGGAGTAGTGGATGAAGTGGAGGGCTGTTGTAGGCTGAAAAGAGACATTGATAGGATGTAGTGCTGGGCCGAAACATGGCAGATGGAGTTTAACCCTGATAAGTGTGAGGTGATTCATTTTAGTAGGACAAATTTGAATGTGGATTACAGGATCAACGGCAGGGTTCTGAGGAATGTGGAGGAACAGAGAGATCTTGGGGCACATATCCACAGATCTCTAAAGGTTGCCACTCAAGTGGATAGAGCTGTGAAGAAGGCCTATAGTGTGTTAGCGTTTATTAACAGGGGGTTTGAGTTTAAGAGCCGTGGGGTTATGCTGCAACTGTACAGGACCTTGGTGAGACCACATTTGGAATATTGTGTGCAGTTCTGGTCACCTCACTATAAGAAGGATGTGGAAGCATTGGAAAGAGTGCAAAGGAGATTTACCAGGATGCTGCCTGGTTTGGAGGGTAGTTCTTATGAGGAAAGGTTGAGGGAGCTAGGGCTTTTCTCTTTAGAGCGGAGGAGGATGAGAGGTGACTTGATAGAGGTTTATAAGATGATAAGGGGGATAGAGTGGACGTTCAGAGACTATTTCCTCGGGTGGATGTAGCTATTACTAGGGGGCATAACTATAAGGTTCATGGTGGGAGATACATGGAGGATGTCTGCTTTGATAATGGAGTCGGACACTTTAGGAACTTCCAAGCGGTTATTGGATAGGCACATGGAGCACACCAGGATGATAGGGAGTGGGATAGCTTGATCTTGGTTTCGGGCAAAGCTCGGCACAACATCAAGGGCCGAAGCGCCTGTACTGTGCTGTACTGTTCTATGTTCTATGTCTCTCAGCTGAAAGCATCATATTGCAGTAGTCTCTGCCAAAAACTAAGCTATTATGTTGAAGTCAAAGTAAAGAGAAAAATTCTGAAGAAAAAAACATACATACATTCACAGCCTACGAGCAGAAACTATTGAGTGCAATTTGAAAAGAAGTTGCAGCACTGTCTCCCTACCTTACGTGACAATGTTTCACCTGGCGAGTTGCTGCTGCCTTAGTGCAAAGTCCAGCAGTTTAGATCATTTCAGTTTTCTCTGGCATCGTCACTGCATGCCCTATGTGCCAGTTGTAGAGTATTACTGGCTCTACTGTGGAAAGGTTCTCTGCCACAAAGCATTCCCATCAAATGGGCAGGGCTGTCCTCCATGATGCCATTTGATATTTGGATGGAATTGTAGTGAAAAGTATGGAAGGTGAGAGCTACCACCATCCTTTCCCCAACCTAGTTTCCACAAGGTCTTTGTCTTTAGGGTTCCTATTGACCACTCCTCCTCCGTGTATTAGAAATAACAGTAGGGGAGGGGGAAGCATGGGATTTCTCTTCCATCTACTCCAGTCACTGAAACTTCCTTAAACTGGCACCCCGGTGTCCTCTTCACCTTCGAGGGAAACAGTGAGCTGGTTTGGTCTCCCTTCAGGTTGGCCTTGATGACTTATTGAGACATCAGTCTCAGGAAGCCAAGAGAACGGCAGCGCTATCAGCCAGCTGGATGTTTAAAGTTTATTTATTAGTCACAAGTAAGGCTTACATTAACACTGCAATGAAGTTACTATGAAGTTCCCCTAGTCGCCACACTCCGGCGCCTGTTCAGGTCGCTGCACCTAATTAGCACATCTTTAGACTGTGGGAGGAAACCGGAGCACCCGGAGGAAACCCACGCAGACACGGTGAGAACGTGCAGACTCCACACAGACAGTGACCCAAGCCGGGAATCGAACACGGGTCCCTGGCGCTGTGAGGCACTGTGCCGCCCCATTTCTGCTCCTATAACTTTAACCCAACGTCTTTGGGTGCTGTTGTTGGACTACCTGCATTTCCTCCTTGTATTGGTGGCTGCCTCATGGCAGCAGGATTATTGCCATTGCATATTTGATGACCCCTGACCCAGAGGAATGCAGCTCTTGATTCAACTGAAAGGGGAGGGATGGATGGGCGTTCTGCCCAGCTGGAACCCTGACCTGAAGAAGGAAATCTCAGCTCATGTCTCTTTTCACCTTTTTCCACTCCCCAAAGCCTGCTATAGAAAAGTCCCACATTCCAGACAATTCCTCTTCCCTGTGACAATTTGCGGAAGCCCAGGCCCACTAAGGTCAAACCATTTCAACAAGACAGCAACAGAATGATTCCAGAGCATTTTGCCTTCATTTGGGACGACTGCACTGTATGAACTGGGGAAAGGACATGAGGTAGAAGTTAATGCTCACTCCTCTGTCCTAAGGTGAGGTGAGAGGTGAGGAGGACCGTGCGATTGAGCAGGAGGATGTGGAGTGGAGATGCCACAGGTCTCCAATTGAGTACAGGGTGGGAAGGTTTGTGGGCAGCCTTCATGCCCAGATGCCAATTGTGGCTGTTAACTGGCATTCAACCAGTGGTGAGCAAAGGAGGCTGCTAGCAAACCCTATCAGATTCCCCAGTGGCTTACTTGGGGTTTTGGGAGGGGGGGGTCCCTCATTGAGAGACCTGACCACAGGAAGCAACCCCATGCCCTTGCTTTCAACCACCTCCCCTACTTCACTCGTGACTCCTCCCATGATCTCCAACCCGCCCTCGTTCACTATCTGGGGATCCATCAGCAATCCTCAAGGTGAGCATCATGGGAGTGGTGGCAGTGGCCACTGCTCCTGGTGCCGCTGCCGGGGTTGGAGAGCTGCTGGTCTCTGATTGGTCAGAAATTCTTGGGGGTGGGATGACCATCCAACTGGGGACTTAAGCAGACATTAGGCCCAAAGCTGCCCAGGTAAGTGCCTGATTGGAATATAATGGTATTGGACTTCCCGGAAAAAGCATCGGAGGACTCCCACCAGTTTTCCATCCAACGGTTGGGACCCCTGTCACCCACATTAAATCCCACCCATGGTATGGAGGAGGGTCAGTAAATTGGTTTTGGTGGCGGGGGTGGGGGGGAAATGGATTTGAACAGTAAAATGGGGTGTCATTGGATATAAATGTTTAATTTCAAATTGCCTTTTTTAAGTTTATTCTCTCACGGAGTGTGGGCATTGCTGGCTAGGCCAGCATTTATTGCCCATCCCTAATTACTCTTGAGAAAGTGGTGGTGAGACACCTTCTGCAGTCTGTACAGAACTGCTACAGTCCATGTGGTGCAGGCACATCCAGTGTGCTGTTAGGGAGAGAATTCCAGGATTTTGACCCACATTCCAAGTCAGGATGGCGTGTGGCTTGAAGGGGAACTTAGTGGTGATGTTCCCATGTGTCTGCTGCCCTGCATTTCAAGTTGGTAGAGACTGGGTTTGGAAGTGCTGTCTAAGGAGCCTTGGTGAACTGCTGCAGTGCTTCTTGTAGATGGCACACACTGCTGCCAATGTGCATTGACGATGAAAGAAGTGATGGGATGCCAATCAAGCGGGCTGCTTTATGCTGGATGGTGTCAAGCTTCTTGAGTGTTGTTGGAGCTGCACCCACCCAGGCTATTGGAGAGTATTCCATCACACTCCTGACTTGTGCCTTGCAGATGGTGGACAGGCTTTGGGGAGTCAGAAGATGAGTTTCTCGCTGCAGAATTCCCAGCCTCTGAGCTTGTTGCTCAACATGCGTGCCTTGTACCTGTGGAAATCCAATGTTGGTGCTAAATCCCACAGCTCTGGCCGCTTGGCTGTCAGGGTCTGTGGCAAATCTCACAAATTCACTGTCATTTGGGTCTTGGTGATCTCCCTGATGCATTTGTGAGTGACTGACTGATATGCCACAAATCTCCCCAGTGGAGCCCTGAAATTATTTGGTTGCAGAGAGATTCAATGCTGCGGTGACTTTTAAAGCTACTGGCATTGGATTGCCTCCCAGCACATGGGAACTTAAGTCATCCTGAACTAGCTGACATCGGTAACAGAATCCCTTGACATGCTCAGTTGCCTTTGATACTGTCTCTGACATTGCCAGGTTGTTATTCTGCGCGGGGTATATTCAATTATGCACAAATGCACAGTGTGCCATTGCTCCTGGATGCATCACCCGGACCTGTCTGGTGCCTCTTATTGATGTTCTGGCCATTGATGCACCTGGCTCCACTCTCCAGTTGTGCCAGAACTAACAGAAGCACTGGATGCACATGACCCACTTTATTTGCCTGAGGTGAACTACAGACACAAGGCAGCAACACATCTGGTCCTCGCTCCTGATCTAAAGCCCTTAGACTAATGGGGAGCCCTGTATTTTGCATCAGTCACACCTTGCTCTCTCCCCCCCCGCTCCCCCCCCCCTCCTCCCCCCCCGCCACTGCACTATGGAGACCTCCATCCTCGATCTGTACCCCAGAGTAGTCTTTGTGTTGTTGTCGCTGTGTCCCTGGACACTGCCACATTGTCAGGTGAGTTACTGGCTGCAGGATTCTTCTGAGCTGCTCTTGGAGCCACAGTATTTATATGGCTGGTCCAGTTCAATTTCTGGTCAATGATAGCCCTTAGGATCATAGATCATAGAATCTCTACAATACAGAAGGAGGCCATTCAGCCCATCGAGTCTACAATACAGAAGGAGGCCATTCAGCCCACCGACCACAATCCCACCCAGGCCCTGTTCCCGTAACACCACACATTTACCCTGCAAATCCCCCTCACACTTTAGAATGGCCAATCAACCTAACCTAAACATCTTTGGACTGTGGGAGGAAACCGGAGCACCTGGAGGAAACCCACGCAGACACAGGGAGAATGTGCAAACTCAACACAGAGAGTGACCCAAGGCTGGAATTAAACCTGGGTCCCTGGTGCTGTGAGGCAGCAGTGCTAACCACAGTACCACCATGCCGAAACATTCTGGTTTCTAAGGGTAGGAACATAGAAATGGAAATTACTAGCACATAGATAGTTTTAACATTTAATGACATACATGTGCCATTTACTGTATCTCCTTCAAAAGAACAATGCATTGAATAATTGCATCCTGGTTCACTCAATTATATTTCAGCTTTATTCCATGGAATGACAAAAAAGAAACATTTCTCATTCTGCATTCCCCTGCCTCTTAGTGTGGTTTTGAATGAGGATTTTCTCATGGAATACTTGCTATGCATCTGTATGTTAGTTGTTCCAGGCCACTTCCTTAAGTTCTCAAACATGAGGAAGTTAAGGTGCAAAGTAATGTCAATATTCCATGTCAGTTCAAAGCTTGGAAATTCCAACCTTTGAGACATGAGACGTTTGACAGACATTTCAAAGCAAATTCACTCTCAAAAACAAAGAGCCAGACATTTTGCAAAGCAGAAAAGCTTTAAAAAAAAATATTTGCACACTGTGTTTAACATTGAGTACACAGCTTGACAGCTTTGGAAATTCGTCTGACTCTATTTTGTGATAAGGTTTACAAGTTGTTGGGTTGGACAATGGGTGAAAGACGGGAGAGAGATCCGTGTTGCTGCTTCAGTGAGAAAGGAAACTGTAATTCTGATGAGAGTTCTGAAGAAGAGAGAGAAAAGAAGGCTTCAGTTTCGACACTGCCCCACCACACTAACAGAAACATCCTATGCTAAATGGATTGCTCTCAGTGAAATAACTTGTCATGAAAGTAAACGTAGAAGCCATCTTGCACACAGCAAAATCGCAATGAGATGGAAGCTCAGTGAATCTGTTTAGGTGGTGTTGATTGAAGGATGCAGGTATACTATTCTCCTGAGGAGTTTTCATATCTACTTGAGCCACCTACATTTTGTTTTGCTTAACTATTCACAGGATGTGGGCATTGCTTATTGCCCATCCTTAATTGCCCTTGAAAAGCTGGTAGTGATCTGCCTGTTGAAATGCTGCAGTCCCTGTTGTGTGGGTACATCCACAGTGCCGTTAGGGAGGGAGTTCCAGGATTTTGACCCAGCGACAGTGAAGGAACAGCGATATATTTCCAATTCAGGATGGTGAGTGGCTTGGAAGGGAACTTCCAGGTGGTGGTGTTCCCATGTATCTGCTGCTCTTGTCCTTCCAGATGGTAGTGTTTGTAGGTTTGGAAGATGCTGCTGGAGGAGCCTTGGTGAGTTACTGCAGTGCATCTTGTAGATGGAACTCACTGCTGTCACTATGCATCAGGGGATGGAGGGAGTGAATGTTGATCCTGGTGGAAAGGGTGCAACTTGTTTTGGTATTAGGTACTTCTGTCTTGCAGCCTTGGCATTGGACTTGGTCAGAAACATAGACATAGAAAATAGGAGCAGGAGTAGGCCATTCGGCCCTTCAATCATGCTCCGACATTTATTATGATCATGGCTGATCATCCAACTCAGTAACCTGTTTCTCTCCCGTATGCTTTGATCCCTTTAGTCCCAAGAGCTATATCTAACTCCTTCTTGAAAACATACAATGTTTTGCCCTCAACTGCTTACTGTGCTAGAGACTTCCACAGGCTCACCACTCTCTGGGTGAAGAAATTTCTCCTCATCTTAGTTCTAAATGGTTTACCCCGTGTCCTTTGACTGTGGCCCCTGGTTCTGGACTCCCTCGCCATCGGGAACATCCTTCCTGCATCTATGCTGTTAGAATTTTATAGATTCCTATGAGATTGCCCTTCATTTTCTGAATGCTAGTGACTCAATCTCTCTTCATATGACATTCCTGCCATCCCAGGAATCAGTCTGTTAACCCTTTGCTGCATTCCCTCTATAGCAAGAACATCTTTCCTCAGATAAGGAGACGAAAACTGCACACAATACTCCAGGTGTGGGCTCTCCAAGGTCCTGTATAACTGTAGCAAGACATCCTTGCTCCTGTACTCAAATCCTCTTGCAATGAAGGCCACATACCATTGGCCTTCTTTACTGCCTGCTGCACCTACATATTTACTTTCAGCGACTGGTGTACAAGGACACCCAAGTCGAATTGCACATTCCCCTCTCCCAACCTATAGCTGGTAGACTGGGCAGATGAAATCGAATGAAAGAATTGTGAAACGATCCATGTTGGTACCAAGAACAAGGAGAGTCAGTATAAAGGATGCAATACTAAAGGGGTACAGGAACAGAGAGACTAGCTCCCTTGGCACCCTGGCACTGCCTCGGCTCCTTAACAGTGCCAATCTGGCAGTGTTAGCATGATCAGGTTAGCACTTCCAGAGTGCCATGGGGCAGTGTCAGGATGCCAAGGGAGCAGGGCGTGAAGGGGCGAGACATAAGGGGGCGGGGTGTGAAGGGTCAGGACATGAAGGATGACTCATTGAGATGGCAGCCAATCAATGTTCAGGAGGGGGTAGACATGGAAACATGCCATCATGGCGGGGGGGGGGGGGTCCCGATGTATGTGGGGAAGAGGAGGAGGGGGGTTTATTTTCACTTTGAATTTGGGCGCCCTTTAAAAACGTGCCCGATCTCTGTGAAGCCAGGCTTGCCAATGTGTTTAGGCCCCGCCCTTTTCCAAACTGGTGTAAAACTCGTCCCTCACCCAAACAATAACTGAACACGTGAAGATTGCCCAGGATTTCTCACCCAGAGTGACACTTAGGGCTGGATTCTCCAACCTCGCCCGCACCTGGGATTCTCTGGTCCCGCTGCAGTGAATGGAGATTTGGCCGAGTGCCAAGTTCTCCGTTCTCGCTGGCAGCTGGAGAGTCCGGTCCTTGGTCAATTTTTGGGAAAGTTTCGCCCAGTGTGTGACACTCTGACTCAATCCACTTACATTTACAGGTCACCTTTCTATTTCATGTCAAATTGCTCTCTGGTGAATAGTCTCCTCCATGGGACTCCCCTCCCACCGCCCCCCCCCCCTCCCACCCCGCCATAAATAGACCCCTCAATGTATTCTGCGGCCCTCCCACCCCCCCATCATGAATAGCCTCCTACGTAATTTCCCTACATGAACAATTGAGGCCTCCAATTGGTATACGTAAAGGGACTAAAACCTGTTTCAGACAAAGATGTTGAACATTTATGCAGTAGCCTTTATCAATATTATAGAATCATAGAATCCCTATGGTACAAAAGGAGGCCATTTAGCCCATCTAGCATCCACTGACCACAATCCCACCCAGGCCCTATTCCCGTAACCCTACACATTTGCACTGCTAATCCCCCTGACACTAGGGTCAATTTAGCATGGTCAATCAACCTAACCCGCACATCTTTAGACTGTGGGAGGAAACCGGAGCACCCGGAGGAAACCCAAAAAAATGGTGCACGTAATTAGTGCACACACACACATCCTGCCATATTAGGTCCTTGGGTGCCCATTTTATGCCTGTGAAATGGGTGCAGTCCAATCCAATGTTTGTTTCTAGGGTGTGAGGGGAGGATGGTAATGTTAATTCCCGCTGACATATTGGAATAAATTCTGCGAATGGACACTGTGTTCAGCACTAGGGCCTAAAGTACTATATAGAACAGATGTGCCATATATTTCTAACACCACACTAATTAGTGACAAACAGCTATGGTTCACAGAGTAGAAGCCGTGTCGGCACAGGATTCATTTTGCAGCTCGGCAAAGGAAATACTGACCGCTGATTCTGATGAACCGTCGAGTGGAAAGGAAAACGCCTGTTAGTGGAAAGCAACAGGACAGAACACTCCAAACTTCACAGGCCCCATCGCCACAAAGAACCTTCATACTGACCAAACACCCATCATATCCTTGACATCTGGAGCCCAGTTTACATCTTCTCTTCATCCTAATCTGTGCATTTTGACAAAAATTATCTGGGCAGCACAATGGTGAGCACTTCTGCCTCACAGCGCCAGGGACCTGGATTCAATTTCAGCTTCAGGTCCGGAGTTTGCACGTTCTCCTCGTGTCTGCGTGGGTTTCCTCCGGGTGCTCCGGTTTCCTCCCACAGTCCAAAGATGTGCGAGTTAGGCTGAGTAGCCATGTTAAATTGTCTCTTAGTGTCAGGGAGATTAGCTGGGTAAATATGTGGAGTTAGGGGATAGGCCTGAGTGGGATTGTTGTCGGTGCAGACTCGATGGGCTGAATGACCTCCTTCTTTACTGTAGGGATTCTATTCTATGAATTAAACTGATTAGTAAAAGCAGCAAGTGTGATGTGAGAAAAACTTTTTTCACACAGTGATTGGCTTGGGCCTGGAATGCACTGCCTGGAAGTGTGATGGAGGCATGTTCAATTGAAGCATTCGGGAGGGCATTAAATGATTACTTGAATCTAAACAATGTGCAGGAGAATGGGGAAAAGGCTGCTGAACGGCATTAAGACATAAGAGACAACAAATGGTGTGAGCTTGATGGAGGTATCCCTTCCTATGGGAATAATCTGTGATGGGGATTAGTGGCAGTGTTGTTGTGCAATAAAGACACATATACATGCATGAACGCACAGGCACACACATACAGATATGGACGCACATTCACACATGCACACACACACACATGCACACTCGCACATGCATGCAGACACATATGTGCATGTGTATGCACATATGCACACACACACACACGCCCCAGTGTACACACACACCAGCACACACACACAAGTGCACCTACACACGCACACACATGCACACACAGGCACACACACACACATGCACACACATGAACATGCACACGCAGGCACATGCACACACATGCACACACACACACAGGTTCTCAGTGAAACCCACAGCCCTTGTCAGTTGAAATTCTGCCCTTACTTTCTGAGAAATATGTAGCCTCTTTATTTATCCTATCGAAAAGCTCCACCTCACATTTATCTATCCTGAAATTCACCAATTACATGCCCATTATTTAAGTTTCGTCATAACATTTTGCATTTTTATAACAAAAGCTAGTTTCTCCATTGGTAACATATTGCTGCCTACAGTGACCCTTCTGTGCTGCTTGTTTTTCAGGTATTACAATGCCACCAAAGCATTTAACTGAGGGCGATGCTGGAGGTGCCTCGACTGGTTGTCACTCAGCTATGTCACAACGACAGCCTCAAAGCGGCGCATGGGCAGCACTGCCTATCACTTCAAAAGTAGCCTTCACACTGAACTTTTATTCTCCAGGCTCCTATCAGGCTGCAGCAGGTGATAGCAGCAACAACTTACACTTTGCGGTACACTGGTGAATTACAACATCATCAAGGCTCTATACATCACAAGAAACGATTGAATCAGCTTCCGTATTGACCGAGAGAGACACAGGACAAGAGGGCCTAAGGTTTTCCCCATGGTGCAATGATGCTGTTGATTGATAAGGTATCCCAGGCAATCTGCTTGCAATCACAAGGGATTCCATTCTCATTATTTACAACAGCTTTGCAGCGACAGGCAGTGCACCGTGCTGGTCTGTACCTAACCTTGCAGGAGAATTCCCGACTCTGTCAGTCTGCGTCAGTTCTCGATGTTAACTTTATTCAAACCAGGTGGCAGCAACATTCTGTTTTTTACACGGAGGGTGGTGGGTGCCTAGAATTCGCTGCTGGGGGAAGTCGTGGAAGCAGATACAATAGTGACTTTTAAGGGGCGTCTTGACAAATACATGAATAGGATGGGAATAGAGGGATATGGCCCCCGGAAGGGTAGGGGGTTTTAGTTTAGATGGGCAGCATAATCGGTGCCGGCTGGAGGGCCGAAGGGCCTGTTCCTGTGCTGTAATTTTCTTTATTATTTGTTCTTATTCTACAAACATAATCACCAACATCTAATTCAACAGCAAAACTACATTTGTGAAACAAATAATCTCCATGTTTACCGACACTACTCATCCTTGTTCATCGCTTTATGGTTGCTATGCCCATCCTACTGCTTATATGAGGTTTTTCTCCTCTGGTTACAGTTTGGGAGGTCGAGGGCTGCTACGATTACACAGAAGACCCTCCTGGGGGCCTTGAGGAAAAGGTCACACAGCTGGGGGCTTCGATGGTTAAAGTGGTTTCCGTGCTGGAATGAGTGTGGGTGTGATGAGAAAACATTTGTGCCAAAGACCTCTGACCTGGTCCGTGGCTGGGATTCTCCGGTGCCGCTGCCGTGACTGGAGTTTTGGCTGAGCACCAAGTTCTCTATTCACGTTGGCAGCAGGGTGAGTACGGACAAGATCAGAGAATCCTGCCCTTGAACAGTGCTCTTTCCTGACAACTGTAGTCAACACCAACTTATACTTATATTGTGCCTTTAATATGACAAAACGCCTCAAGGTTCCTCACATAAAATAAAGTATACCACCAAGTTACGCAAGGACATATCTGGTTAGATGATCAAAGCCTTGGTCTTGAGTAGGTTTTAAGGAGAGTCGTAAAGGAGGAAAGAATACAGACGCAGAGGGATGTACAAAGAGAATTCCAGAGTTTGGGGCCTAGGCAACTGAAGGCACAGCCACTAATGGTGGAAGAATTATGATGGGAATGCTCAAAAGGCCAGCATTAAAGGAACACAGATATCTGAGAGGATTGTGGGGTTGGAGCAGATTACAGAGATGGTGGAGAGGGGTGGAGTGTGCAAGGAATTGGAGGGATTTGAAAACAAGGAAGAGAATTTTAAAATCCAGACATTGCTTAATTGAGAGCTGATGTCAATCAGCAAACACAAAGGCCGGGTTATAGGGGAATGGAATTTATTGCAAGTTCAGACAGCAGAAGCAGAGTTTTTAATGTCCTCAAGATTACAGAGGGCAGAATGTGGGAGACCAATCAGGAGTGTGTTGGAATAGTTGAGCCTGAAGGTAACAGAGGAATGGAAGAGGGTTTCAGCAACAGGTGAGCTGAGACAGAGGCAAAATTGAGCGATGTTCATAGCTTTGCAAATTGCCAGAGAGGCACAGTTCACCTGCTGCACCCCTCGCCCCAACTCTGACACCCATAACATCCATCTCAATGCATTGCCTTTTAGGGGGCACAACAAACTGAGAACTCCCAAGCCTAACCCCAGAAGCACTGAAAAGCAGGCCATGGAAGGTGTTTGAAGATCTTGTGCCCTTACTGCATTTGCAACTGAGGACATAGCTTGCCACGTCATCACTAGTAACAATCCTTAGGCTACCAAACTTGCACTAGGCAAACAATTCATTCCTCAGTCCCTCAGCCAGAAGAACCATCTGTTAGCCTGGTCCAGGCAAGGATGGCTGCTCCTGCAGCAATGCTGGGATTACAGTCACTGGAGATCTCCAGTAGCTCCCCCATTGTGGCTGACTGCCACGATCCTTACAACCATATAGCCAGGGGAGTGAACAGCATGCATCGACCTCCTCTGAGGCAACACGGCGGCATTCCATAGGAGTGTCCAAGAGTGGCAGACTCCTCATCTGCTACAGCACTAGATGGATCACAGTGGTGTTCAGATAAGTTGGGTTGTGTGTATTAAGATATGAAACATGTATATAGTGAATGTGTGATATGTAGATCAAACTCCAAAATGCTGAAGTTTATATGCAGTCAAATGTCTTTATATTCCCACACACCACCTCAGCAATTGCACCCAGTTGGCTTTCGTAAATATGCAATTTGTGGTCACATGCAAAATGCTTCCAATGCCCTTCCCTGGGTGTCTCCAGATCTCTTCTCTGCCTTCCAGGTTAGCCTTCACAGTCAGGGAAGTTCCCATCAGGTAGTGCGTTGTTCTACCAGCAGGTCTCCAGTCATGATGGCCTCCTGCATGGAGTCTTCAGTGCTCCATGGAGACATCATCTGCCTCATTTCTGAAATCCTACCTTTGGGCTTTCCTCCTTCTGAAATTATTCCTCCTCCTCCACCTGATCTGAGGAAAGACTTCTTTCATCTCCCTCCTCTGAATCCAGTGCCAATCCCGTTCTCTGCGCTAAGTTATGGAGAGTGCAGCATGCTACAGTAATTCTGGAAAGCCTCCAAGGTGAATAATATAGAGTTACACAGAGTGGTCAAGACATCTAAACTTCATCTTGAGTAGCTCAATGGCCTGTTCAGTTAGTGTCCTTGTCTGAAGCTTGCTCTTGTTGCACCTTCTCTGGATTTCTCTTTGTGGCTGGTGTAGGGGTGTGAGCAGTCACCTCCTCAGAGGAGTATTCCTTATCCCCAAGTATCATTGGTCAGAAGATTTGTGGCAAATTCTGTTGAGGTGAATGAGTCAGTCATGGAGGAGTTGGACATTTAAAGAGTGGAACCCCTTTTGGTTAAGATACCAGTTCATATTTCTGGGTGGAAGCTCTTATCACAACTGTGCACCTGGGGAAAGCCAAGGCAAAATCTGTTGCCTTCTTTGTCTGAGTTGCAATGTCTACCACAAACAAGAAAATGGCCCACCTTGGTGAAAAAGGCACTTCTGACTTGGCTGACAACAATATGCCACACAGATCAGCTACAGAACCTTTAAAAGAACCACCAGCAAACTAATTCAAGGTCACGGGACCTTCAAGGCCATTGGGAGTGTATGCCTCTTGAATCCCTTTGTGTCACTTTTCTAGCAGAAGAACAGAAAGCACAGATAGCACCGCTCTGGATAGAAGCCTCTTCCTCCGGCACTTCCTCTCTGTCATGTGCCAGTAAATGACCCTGTTCCTGTGAACACTTTCTGGTGGGCACTGGCTCTGTCTTTGCCTCCTTCTTGCAGGCACTCAGTGTCTTGGTTCCTCTTGGCCTTGGGCCCATGTACATGGAGTGTGGAACACTTGTGTTGGACCTGTGCCTCTACGTATTGGAGGTGGCCTGGTGCTGCACTAGGATTCCCATGAACCAGATTGTTGAAGACTCTTTAGCTTGTAGTGAAGGTGTGTTGATGGCAAGTCTGTAGTTGTACTGGGTTTGGTCTGTAGAGACTCCTCCGTACACACATGCCCTCCCACCCACCCCAGGTCCCCGGCAAAGAATCTTTTCACTGACAGGCAAATAGTAGAATTTTAAAAATGGAAGAAAATGCTGCACCAAAGTTGCTCTACACCATTTTCCCATCCATCCTGACTTAGGAGAAGTGGTCATGAATTGATTAGGAGACGTATTATTCACACGAAAGAAAAAGAGCATGTATTGAATTTGCTGCCCCCATTAGAATGATGACACTGATACCAGTGGATGTGCAGAGGGGGTCAAGACCAAAGCCCTCCCTGACCAGTGGAAAGGCCAGATCAGAGTAGCACAGTGTTGGGAAGGGAGAGCAAATTCATATTTTGCAGGCATAACCTTGAAAAGTTCAGATTTCCCGAACCCATTCCCGTCTCTACCAGGAGATAATGGCACGGTGACACTGCTGCCTCACAGCACCAGGGACCCAGGTTCAATTTCCGGCTTGGGTCACTGTCCATGTGGAGTTTGCACGTTCTCCCCATGTCTGCTCCAGTTTCCTCCCAAAGATGTGCAGGTTAGGTGGATTGGCCACGCTAAATTGCCCCTTAGTGTCAGAGGGACTAGCTAGGGTAAATGCATGGAGTTATGGGGATAGAGTCTGGTTGGGATTGTGGTCGATGCAGACTCGATGGGCCAAATGGACTCCTTCTGCACTGTATGATTCTATGATTCTATGAAAATCTGGCCCCATGTTTGGAAACTTCAGGTCCCTAGCAGTGAATCATGGCCTCACCATCACTTGGTGTAGCTTCAATATTGCTAATGTCACATACACCAATGTGTCGGAAAGAAACTGTCCTTTCAGATGGACATGGGACCAAATGTCCCTGTTGACTTGGTTCTTGTATTCCATTGGGACCCTTGAACCACACAAAAGAAAGAGGAAATTAGAGAATTGGTACCAATGCTATTGATTATGTCACTCCATATTTTCCTTGGGATTTCTGTTTATTTTATTTCCCCCTCATCAAAAACAGTTTAAAGTTTATTTATTGGTGCCACAAATAGGTTTACATTAATACTGCAATGAGATTACTGTGAAAATCCCCTAGTCGCCACACTCCGGCGCCTGTTCGAGGACACGGAGGGACAATTTAAAATGGCCAATGCACCTAGCCAGCACGTCTTTCGGACTGTGGAGGAAACTGGAGCACCCGGAGGAAACCCACGTGGACACGGGGAGAACATGCAGACTCTGCACAGAGAGTTAACCAAGCCGGGAATCAAACCCAGGTCCCGGCTCTGTGAAGCAACACTGCTAACCACTGTGCCACCGTGCCATTTCTCCCAATCACATGGCATTTATGATGTTGCCACTCATGCAGCTACGGGTGGTGTTGTCTCTCTTGCCAATAGAAAGTGTCATTGTTCCCTTTTGTTTGTGAGATATGCGAATACCCCAAAATGAAACAACTTGGTATTACAGGGAACGCACGTGACGCGTTGGATTTGAGGGAATCGGTGTTCCCTAACTCTTCCAACAGGGAAGGCATAATGCAAAGTTGGTTTCCAGAAAGCTGGAATTATCTGCCCCAAATGTAACCCCCCATGAAAAAAACACACACACAAGAGGTTCTACCGTATGTACTTGAAACAGGCATATGATTGAATAGAGCCCATAGATTCTAATGCTTGGATCCCATTGGTGATTCCTTGCAGTATGACGTGTTATCAGTTATCAGATATCCCCTTTGATCCTGCTCACAGGTAGTTCAGGATAAAGTTTATTTATTAGTCACAAGTAGGCTTACATTAACACTACAATGAAGTTACTGTGAAAATCCCCTAGTCGCCACATTCCGGTGCCTGTTCGGGTACACTGAGGGGCAATTGGAATGTGATGTAATACAGTGGAGTGACAAAAGCAATCATGTTGCAAATTGATTTAACGTACAAAATACTGAGAGGTACAAGCCTCCCAGATCGAGGGAACAGATTTTCCTTTTTTATCCCAGGCATTTTCACTCATTTTTGACTGAAGGTATGATAGCAAATCAGGCAGGGTGGAGACAGGGAGCCTCCTGGATTAAATTAAATGGAGGCAAACTCAGACCAGCTGCATCACCAGCATGTAGTCCTCACAGGCTGTGTGACTCATCCATACAAAACTGCACATTAATTGTGTCGGTCTATAACAAGCATGAGCATCAGTACACATTCACATCACAGTAGCGCTAAATGCTGACTGGTGTGACTATCAGACCATCAGTGCTAAAGGTAGCCTTTCTTGAAAGTTTGTTGATAAACTCTTTAAATTTGGGGAAATTACTGAGTGCCAGTGGCTGGGGATATGTCACAAGATGTGTGGTCCCTGAGCCCTTTAGAGTTTAATCACTTTTTGGCAAGATTCCCGATTTAATAGCATCCGGAGTGAGACCACAGGAGGGAGAAGAGAAGCCAAGAACAAATAAAATTTGAAAGTGGCGTGGGGGATTGGAAGGAAGATGGATTGTACTGGAACTATGATAGCACCAGCCACATTTAATCCCAGAGATAGTGGAGGTGCCAGGCTTGGAGTATCATTCAAACTGAATTTTAAGATATTTAAAAAGCGGCAGTGGTATGAATCGTTGTAGTTTGCAGTTGAAAAAATCTGAAGACCAGTTGTATTATTTAACCATGTATGGAGCAAAGTGATTTGTTGCTGCAAATGACTTGTCATTGCTCAGCTCCCTGGATTTTATCCTGGCCGCCTCCTGAGTTTCCGAAGCACTGACCTTATCCTAAGTTGCACCAAATCCCATTGAGCAATCAGTCTTGTGCTTGTGGACCTGTTGTGGCTTCTCCTCTGTCACAGTCATTATTTTTTTTAAAAACTCACTCCTGTTACCTCCTCCAGTCATAGAAAGAATCATAGAAACCCTACAGTGCAGAAGGAGGCCATTCGGCCCATCGAGTCTGCACCGACCACAATCCCACCCAGGCCCTACCCCCATATCCCTACATATTTACCCGCTAATCCCTCTAACCTACGCATTTCAGGACTCTCAGGGGCAATTTTTAGCATAGCCAATCAACCTAACCCGCACATCTTTGGACTGTGGGAGGAAACCGGAGCACCCGGAGGAAACCCACGCAGACACGAGGAGAATGTGCAAACTCCACACAGACAGTGACCCAAGCCAGGAATCGAACCCAGGTCCCTGGAGCTGTGAAGCAGCAGTGCTAACCACTGTGCTACCGTGCCGCCCACCAGTCCTACAACCCTTCGAGATAGAACATAGAACAGTACAGCACAGAACAGGCCCTTCGGTCCACGATGTTGTGCCGAGCTTTATCTGAAACCAAGATATAGAACATAGAACATAGAGATGCTTCCCCTCCTCCAATTCTGGCCTCTTGCACATTCCCTATTTTAATCACTTTGCCATTGGCAGTTGTGCCTTCAGCTGTCTAGTCGATCCCTCACTCTAGGCGGAATTTTCCATCCATTCACGCCGGTGGGATTCTCTGGTCTCGCTGCGGTGAATGGAGATTTGGCCGAGCGCCAAATTGTCCGTCCTGGCTTGCAGCGGAAATGGGATGTGAACTGCCGGAAAATTCCACCCTCTGTAGTTCTCCATTTCGCTACCTCTCTTTCTTCTTTGAAGACAGTCCTTAAACCTTCCTTTTTGAGCAAGCTTTTGGCCATCTGCTATAAGATCTCTTTTTGCGATTTAAGGCCCAGATGTTTGCAGTTGTGAAGACTCTGTAGATCTTTGAAAAATAGTAAGTGGGGACCCAGATGTGGAAGTCCCATTCCATTTCTGACAGATCCCATTTTCATTGGACAGGGAAAGAAGGTAATGCATAACTCACACATGAGGGATACCTGAACTCAATAGGATCATTAGAACTCATGCTGAGTTCAAACATACCTAATTTTCATTGTAGCAAAGGCTTTAACCTGCATTGTGATAGTTAACATTTTAAACTCATTATAAATTCTCCAGAAGGGCAGATAAGGTCTTTAGAATTGTCAAGTTGTGAAGTTATTTACATCCTCAGCCCTTGCTGAGCCAGTGAGAGTTGAAAGAAATCTGCTTCAGCAGTTATAAGAGCCATTTTTGACGTTACTTAAAGGCTATCCTTATTAATGCCTAGCTGCTTTCCACAACCAACATTATCTCGGGGGATCCCACGTTCATAATTTGATTGATAGCTCAGACGTTAGTAAAGGATTAGCTGCCTTTGATGTGGGGTTATGTCTTTCTAATGGATTATGTACTTGTGGGGATTTAAATGTTTTGATTGGGCTTCATGAATGGAATTTTAGCTGTAGTAGGTGGTTATAGATAGTTATACCTTTATTTTATTTCATCTCAGTGTGCTTCCTGGAGTCTGCATATTGTGGGTACTAGATGAGCTGGCATGGAGTATGTAAGGTCAAAGGATGGTGAGTTGGGGAACATAGACTGGCATGAGTTGGCTTAGGGGCAATAAGGGGCCATGGGAGTAGCTGGGGGGCATGGGATGGCATTAAATTGACATTGGGGCATGGAAGTGGCATGGGGAGTGAGTGATGGAACATGAGGGGTGAAGTTAAAATTATTAAAACTTAGTAAAATAATTGGGACAAGGTTCCAGGGAACTACGACAGGCTTTTTAAACACCTCACCATTTGGCCACCCCCGTGACTGTCTCTAATTTGCATGCAGGAGTGACGGGCCTGATTCCATTCCACACCCACTTCCTCAGAATGAAGATTCTGCCACTCAGGAATGTCTCCCTAAGCTGGAAATTTCCTGACTCGCACTATCACCGTGGGAGTGAAAATCAAGGCCTCAGTGTCTAATAACATTTGACAACATTCCTGTGAAGCATGTTGGGACATTTTATTATTTTTAAAGATGCTAAATAAATGAAAGTTCATCTATTGCAAGTTTTGCTACATAGTTAATGTCGAACATTGCTGCATATCTCGTGACTTGTAAATGCTGGAATTACCTGATAAATGTTTTATTATCTCAGAGCTTGAAGGTGTCCTTTTCGAATCAAACTTTCATCAGTAGCACTTGCACACGTAAAGTTTGTCATTCAAACCAAACATAGGTGAAAATTGTTGGTAGAAGTTAATGGGTGGGATTTTCCGGCCACAAAACCGGAAAATCCTGCCTGAGGTCAACGGACCTTTGCATGGTCTGCACCCTCCCCGCTCGCTACGATTCCTGTGGCAGGTGGGATGGGAAAACTCCCCCAATGGGTTAGTGCATCAGTATTACAGGTGTTTTATCTCTGAAAGCTTCAGATGTGATTCTCTATTCGATTGATGAAACATTAATTCTGTTTCTCTCTCCACAGATGCTGCCTGACTGCTGAGCATTTCTCACATTCTCTGTTTTGAATTTTAGATTTCCAGAATCCTCAGTTGCCGGACTCTGGAGGAATTTCCCGTTTCCCTGAACAGGTTTTGTTTGATATTTTCAGGAGATTGCCTGGCTGTGAAATTATTATTCAAGTGATCGGATTTCCCAATTGGCACGCCAAATGCCAATGACAGGATAATTAGGCTCATGCATGAAAACTGGTAGACAATAAGGATATTGAAAGAAGATTGATGGAATAGGGTATGGGCGATAAAGTTGTGAATAAGCTTGGGACTGGCTTCTTCAAATGCTCACGTTCTCGTTGCTTGCTTTCTGAATTTGATTTTGTAAAACTGATGTAAGTATTTGAAGAGGTGTTGCGTCCTTTTCTGTTAGACCCCTTTCAGAGTTTCAACAACTCATTTAAAATGAACTTAGCTGATTCCTGTTCGGATAGAACTGGTAAAAATATTCCATTAGCTGCTATTTTAGGGCCCCTAATGTTGGATTTAGGTTCATTCCTTAAACTTCCCAGAGGGAGAACATAATATTCTGATAATCTAGAAATATGATGATGCAGTAGAAGGGTGCATTACCCCATCGAAACCATATAGTGCAGAAGGAGGCCATTCAGCCCATCAAGTCTGCACCAACAACAATCCCACCCAGGACCTATCCCCGCAACCCCACATATTTACCCTACTAATCCCCCTGACGCTAAGGGGCAATTTATCATGGCCAGTCGACCTAACCTGCACAACATTGCAGTGTGGGAGGAAACCAGAGAACCCGGAGGAAACCCACACAGACACGGGGAGAAGGTGCAAATTCCACACAGTCACCCGAGGCCGGAATTGAACCCAGATCCCTGGCGCTGTGAGGCAGCAGTGCTAACCACTGTGCCACCATTCCGTCCTTGAGAAGTAATTTTAGTTGAAGACAGTGTAAAATAGTCAATTCCCGTGGCTTAGTTCAGAGGCAGACTAAGGTGGGCTGGCCATTACCACCCATTTTAGACATTGCCTCAAGTAAACATTATCCTTCAACTGTGCCATTTCTCTGTGTCATTGAATTAAACAGTCTGTATCAAACTGTTATATGGCACAATAAATTGAAGATGGAACTACTCGACAGCAGATGCCTGTGAATGTATCAGGCAAACTTCACACTTAATCGCTCTGCTGATTTTTATCGAATACCATGACCGGAACTTTCCGACTATTAACGCTGGCAGGATCTTCTGGTCCTGTTGATGGCGCATCCCTGCCCTGGGTTTCACGATGGCAAGTGGAGCATTCAATGGAAAAACCCGTTGACAATGGCAGTCCCAGAGGATCCTGCCGCCGGCCAATAGCGGGCACTCCGGTGTGGCGAAACAGGCAGTGGGTTGTGCGGAAAATCGCACCCCATGTGGCTTTCCGCACAGGATAGGCTACATTTATCCTGGAACCATTGAGGGCCCTAAGGCAATGTCTTAAACACAACTATCTTCAGCTGCTTCATCCATGACATTCTCTTCATCAGAAGGTCAGAAGCGGGGAAGTTCACTGATTGCACAGTGATCAGTTCCATTCAAACTCCTCAGATAATAAAGCAATTTCTGTTCTTGTGCAGGAAGGCCTGGACAACATTCAGGCTTGGACTTATAATTGGCAAGTAACATTCATGCCACACAATTGCCAGGCAATGACCATCTCCAAAAGAACTTAACCAAACCCCCTTGACATTGAACAGTATTACCATCATTGAATCTTCCATCATCAATATCCCTGGGGGTCGCCATCGACAAGAAACTTTACTGACCACGTATGTACTATGGCGACATGAACAGGTCAGAGGCTGGGAATTCTGCCTTGAGAATTCACCTTCTGACTCGCTAAAGCAAGTCCACCATCAAACAGGCACATGTCAGAAATATAATGAAAAACTCTGCACTTTCCTGCGGCTCCAGTAATACTGAAGAAACTCGACAACCTCGCCCACCAATGCACAGGGACAGCAGTGCATCTACAAGATGCACTGCAACAACTCACCAAGGCTCCATTGACAGCACCTTCCAAACCCACAACCTCTAGCACCCAGAAGAAGGGCAGCAGAAACATGGGAGCACCACCAGCTGAAAATTCCCTCCAGATTACATGCCACCCTGAGTTGGAAGTGCTGCTCCTTCACTGTCGTTAGGTCACAATCCTTGAACTCCCACCCTAATAGCATTGTGGATGTAACTGCACTGTAAAAACCACAGCAGTTCAAGGAGGTGGCTCACCACCATCTACTCAAGGGAAATTAAGGATGGGCAACAACTGCTGACCTTGCCAGTGGTGCCCACATTCCATAAATGAATTTTTAAAAATGTGTCTTTATTATAAGATAGCATGCGCTAAGTTTGATTTATCTTCATTTCCAACTATATACTTAAATTACCATAATCTTACTTTCCCATTTCTTCCTAATGTTTTACATAAGTGGTTGGATATTGTTGCGTGACTTCAGGAAAAAATATAACTGCAATAAAGAGCAAAACCACAAGCATAGAAGCAAGAAACATCTTTTTCTTTATAGCGAATGTGGGATAGATTGGAACAAAATGTGCAACAAATGTTTTTTGTGACCTTTATTTATAAACCATTTAATTCCAACTCTATTTGAAAAGTCAATTCATTACAGAAAAGCTGTCATACATGGAGCCATGCCAGAGTGTGGTGGCTGAGATGCCACTGGTGTTATGTGTTTGAGTCCCAGAACTAACTGTGCTTGGATCTGCAAACCATATGTGATGAGGTTTGCAGCATCTGAGCTGGGTTGCGAGGTGGCGTCTCCCATTTTAAAGCTTCAAAAGGCACAGCTGGACCTAATTCCATGGGCCTGACTCTAATATTTTCCAATTCTGAAAGTGTGAACCATCTTGGGCACAAATATCCAACAAAACTAACTTTAATAAATGCAGAAGAAATGCTGCTCTGCAGGGAATACATAGATCTTCATTGTAATCTTAATCCTTCTTAATTTTTCATTCCGTACATTTTTACTTATCATCAATCTGGTGCTGTCTTTGTGCTGATGATGCCCTCATGATGGTATTAATAGGTACATCCACAACATAGACCCAGCAACAATTAAAGAATGGCAATATTAGCCTGAACTGATGGCTTGGAGAAATCTTGGTTGTTGCTGGTCGTGACACTGGGGTGATGGTGGTCATGGAGCTGAGGTGTGCTATATTAGCAAGCATGGAGAGTTTCTATTGTGCATCTTGTGGATAGTAGAATCATAGAATCCCCACAGTGCAAAAGGAGGCCATTCGGCCCATTGAGCCTGCGTCAACAACAATCCCACCCAGGCCCTATTCCTGTAAACCCACATATTTACCCTGCTAATCCCCCTGACACTAAGGGGCAATTTAGCGTGGCCAATCAACCTAACCCACACAAATTTGGACCGTGGAAAGAAACCGGAGCACCCGGAGGAAACCCACGCAGACACGGGAAGGACGTGTAAACTCCACACAGGCAGTCAGCCTCGCATTAAGTTGATCTTTCTCTACACCCTAGCTATGACTGTAATGTAACACTACATTCTGCACTCTCTCATTTCCTTCTCTATGAATGCTTTGGCTGTATGGCGTGCAAGAAACAATACTTTTTACTGTGTACTAATACATGTGACAATAATAAAGCAAATCAAATCATCCAAGGCTGGAATTGAACTGTGAGGCAGTAGGGCTAACCACTGTGCCACCGTGCCACCCAGTGATAGTTAGACATTGAGGTTAGTGGCAGGGTACTTTGTCCAGGATGATGTTGAGTTTCTTGAATGTCAAGGTGGCTCCACCAATCTAAGTGTCTCTTGAGCGTTCCGACATAATTCCAGCAAGGGACGTTTACATGGTGCAGGGATGGTAAGAGGTCATAAAGTGAACATTATTACAGAATATTCAGCTGGACCCTGGCTGGTTGAATTAAGCTTCAGGTCAATGATGATCTCTTGAATATTGACACTGAGATACTTGACAATAGTGGTGCCATTGTAGAACTAGAGGAGACTTGTATCAATAGGCTTGGATATGTGCCAGTAGAGATGGCTATTACAAAGCCAGGTTAGGGATTCAAAGTAAATCCTGAGTATGGGTAAGAATTTGGGCTAAGCGTAGAAAACAAGTCTCAGTACTGGAGATTTTGTTGGAAGTAACAAGTGGGTTCTGTCAGGGCTTGATGCTGTTGTTATTGTTTCTAACTTACAGAAGTGACCTGAGTTCATACTCAATGCAAAGTGGCCACATTTGAGGATGATACTAAACTGGGAAGGGAAGAAAGAATGGAAAAAGAAACTAAAAAATTACAGAATAAAATAAAATTGTGGGCATAGCCATGGCAGAGGATCATCTCAAGGTCTCTCTTGTGTCTGAGGTTTGAATTATGATGAAAGACTTGGAGAAACCTAGGTTTTTCAGCCTGGAAAAGAGATGTTAGAATCCCTACTGTGCAGAAAGAGGCCATTTGGCCCATCAAACCTGCACCAATAACAATCCCACCCAAGCCCTATCCCCGTAACCCCACATATTTACCCCACTAATCCCTCTAATTTACTCATCCTGGGACATTAAAGGGCAATTTCGCATGGCCAATGCATCTAACCGCATATCTTTGGACTGTGGGAGGAAACCCCAGCACCCGGAGGAATCTCAGGCAGACATGGGGAGAATGTGCAAACTCCACACAGACAGTGACCCAAGTCGGGAATTGAACCCAGGTCCCTGGAGCTGTTAAGCAGCAGTGCTAACCACTGTGCCACTGTGCCACCCCATGATCTTAGAGAGACATTAAGATAGAGGAAATAGGACAAACCATTAAAGAGTAAATTTAGGTTTGATATCAGGAAATTGTCTTTTGAACAAAGTGTAATCAACTTCTGCAACAGAAACAAGAAGAGTGGTGGAGGCAAAATCTTGGCATCTTATAAGAAATAATTTGATTCAGAAGAAGGGAGACTTTTAACATCATTCTGGATGTAGGAATTAAGAAGGGATTTCCTCGGCTACAACTATTATATTTTGTAAAATAAGGCTGATAATCAGGATGTTTATAAACTAGAGATTGAATATAGAGGGCCCGATTTTACCAAAACTTCGCGCCCGAAAACGGACGCGAAATGACGGTAAAGTTGGGCGTTGGGCCTATGCCGCGATCCGCACCCGATTCCTAGCGGATCGCGCCTTTACCAATGGCCGATTCGGGAGCGCACCGGAACGGCGTCCGAATCGGCCGGTGCGACGATCTAAATGCTTTTGCATGTATTTAAATCAACTTAATGAAGCGCGCGCCCAACTTTACCATGAATTCCCCCTTTACCAGCATTCGGGCCTTGACTGACCTGATAAATAAAAGTCCAACTTGTACTTTTATTCGGCAGGGGAATCGCTGAGGCCCACCCTTCGCGGACACCCCCTCTAACCACCCCAGCAGACCCCCTCCCCCCTGGGATCAGACCCCTCTGGGAGGCAGGCCCCCCCCCGGGATCGGACCCCTCTGGGAGGCAGGCACACCCCTAACCTACCTCGATCGTGGTCTCCCTCCACCATCCTTCCCGCTCACATTCAGTCCTTCGACAGCCTGCAGCACGTTCCTGGACACTGACTTCAAGCCACGGCTGAAGTGACCGGGCTTCACACAGGTCCGCTGGCGTCTGCTGGAGGAGGGGGGGGCGGGCCCAGTTGGAACTCTGGTGGGGGGGGGGGGGATCAGTTCTACTTACCCGCCTGATCCCTATAACCCCTAATTCCCCTACCGATCAGGAATCCATCTTTCCGTGATTCAAACATATTCAACTAGGTAGCCTCCACCACTTCAGTGGGCAGAGAATTCCAGAGATTCACCACCCTCTGAGAGAAGAAGTTCCTCCTCAACTCTGTCCTAAACTCTTTATTTTGAGGCTGTGCCCTCTAGTTCTAGCTTCCTTTCTAAGTGGAAAGAATCTCTCCACCTCTACCCTATCCAGCCCCTTCATTATCTTATAGGTCTCTATAAGATCCCCCCCAGCCTTCTAAATTCCAACGAGTACAAACCCAATCTGCTCAGTCTCTTCTCATAATCAACACCCCTCATCTCTGGTATCAACCTGGTGAACCTTCTCTGCTCTCCCTCCAAGGCCAATATATCCTTCCGCAAATAAGGGGACCAATACTGCACACAGTATTCCAGCTGCGGCCTCACCAATGCCCTGTATAGATGCAGCAAGACATCTCTGCTTTTATATTCTATCCCCCTTGTGATATAGGCCAACATCCCATTTGCCTTCTTGATCACCTGTTGCACCTGCAGACTGGGATTTTGCGTCTCATGCACAAGGACCCCCAGGTCCCTTTGCACAGTAGCATATTGTAATTTTTTTCCATTTAGATAATAATCCAATTTGCTATTATTTCCTCCAAAATGAATAACCTCGCATTTGTCAACGTTATACTCCATCTGCCAGATCCTCGCCCAATCACTCAGCCTGTCCAAATCTCTCTGCAGACTTTCTACGCCCTCCACACGATTCACTTTTCCACTTATCTTTGTGTCATCTGCAAACTTTGTTACCCTACACTCAGTCCCCTCCTCCAGATCGTCTATATAAATGGTAAATAGTTGAGGCCCCAGTACCGATCCCTGCGGCACGCCACTAGTTACCATCTGCCAATCAGAAAAGCACCCATTTATTCCGACTCTCTGCTTCCTGTCGGATAGCCAATCCCCAATCCACGCTTACACCCTACCCCCAACTCCATGTGACCCAATCTTCTTCAGCAACCTTTTGTGAGGCACCTTATCAAACGCCTTTTGGAAATCCAAAAACACCGCATCCACCGGTTCCCCTCCGTCAACCGCACTAGTCACATCTTCATAAAAATCCAACAAGTTCGTCAAGCACGACTTTCCCCTCATGAATCCATGCTGCGTCTGCTTAATCGAACCATTCTTATCCAGATGGCCTGCTATTTCTTCTTTAATGATGGATTCCAGCATTTTCCCAACTACAGACGTTAAGCTAACCGGCCTGTAGTTACCCGCCTTTTGTCTATTTCCTTTCTTAAACAGCGGCGTAACATGAGCCATTTTCCAATCCACCGGCACTACCCCAGAATCCAACGAATTTTGATAAATAACCACTAACGCATCCGCTATTACCTCTGACATTTCTTTCAGTAACCTGGGATGCATTCCATCCGGGCCCGGGGACTTGTCCACCTTCAGTCCCGTATCATCCCCTGGGGGGGGGGGGGGGGGGGGGGGCGGGGAGGAGAGGGGGTGTGACGGATCATCCCCTGGGGGAGGGGGGAGGAGAGGGGTGTGACGGATCATTCACTGGTACACTACCAGCCACAGCCATCTCTCCCGCTCTCTCACACCTGCAGGGAAGAGTAATCTGTGGCTGGTAGTGTAGCAGTGATGGTGCCAGGAGGGATCGACCGCAGACAGGCAGCGGAACCTCCCCAACCAGAGGATGAGACGTCACACCCCGTCTCCTTCCCCCCCCCCGAGGGATTGAGACATCACACCCCCTCCCCCCCCCCGCCCCCCCCCCCCAGGGAATGAGATGTCACACCCCCTCTCCCCCTCTCCACCCCCACCCCCCAGGCGATGATCCGTCACATCCCCCATCCCCACCCAGGCGATGATCTGTCACACCCCCTCCCCACCCGCCCCCAGGGAATGATGAGCCACACCCCCTCTCCCCCCCCCCCAGGGAATGAAATGTCACACCCCCTCTCCCCTCCCCCCCCCCAGGAAATGATAAGTCACACCCCCTCTTCCCCCCTCCAGGAATGAGACGTCACACCCACTCCCCTCCCACCCCCCCAGGGGATGAGACGTCACACCCCCTCCCCTCCTCCCACCCCACCCTCCCTCCCCCCCCCACCCCCGCCCACCAGAGGATGAACGGGCAGAGAGGCTCCTCTCCGCTCTCTGCTTTTTGTTTTTGCGCCTC